>NW_007732381.1:137487-155635 GCF_000696425.1 Galeopterus variegatus | reverse complement strand
CTACAAGCTGCAAATAGGTTAGAAGGCCACCGACTACTCAGTCACACACACCACAGTCTAATTTTCGGCTTCCCCTCAGACTCTGACTTCCAAATCTATAGCCTATTGCCAGAGATTAGGCTTTTGCAACTCCAAAGCTCAGCTTTAACAGAGCTGGTGAAGGTGGAAATGTCTGGGCAAGGGGGCAGGATGAGGGAGTCTTGGTAAATATCACAACCTGCTGTCTCTCACAAGGGCAGCGAGCAAGACGTTTTATATAGTAAGATGATTACCTAATCAAGGCAGCCCAGTTCACCCTCAATATGCAAGTAAGCAGAACATGAGCAGGTTAATTTATTTGTTCTAGTCTCATGGTTAATAAGAAGCATAACAGGGGTTCTCTTTTCTCCTAACCCTCTTTTTATCCTTCAGACTAGGAATTTAGAGCCCCCTCCTGGTGCTTGCAGGATCTGGAATTTAATATCTGCCACCTGCAATGAGCCCTGGACCAGGAGAAATACAGCCTGAGCCACCAGCAGCCTCACAGCCTCTTTGCATTGTCCCAGCCCCTGCTAGTTACAGGCGGGGTAAAGTCAAAGCCCTTGCCAAGGCTTAGAAGGTCTTCCGTGATGTGACTGGCCTCTAGCCTCACTGGGCATGGTTGGTCCCTCATAATCATTGTGTAACTCCACACCCCAACCAGTCTCCAGCACCAAGCCCTGTCACATTGAAAAGAATCAAGTGTCCCCATGTCCCCTAGCTCTGGTAGATGCACTTGCTTTCTGCAAAAACTAAATCAAAAGTGCCCTCTCTGGCTAAGCTGCTTTTGATGCCCTTGGGGAAGAGTGGGGGTGACCTTCTGGGTGCTCCAGAATTTCCACATGACGCCCTATTTCACTGCCCTGTGACTGTTTACTCTCTCTCTCCCTACAACAAACAGGATCTGTATCTTACTAAGTCTGTATCTTTTCCCTTAAGCACAGTGCCCAGTACATAAAGGTCACTCAATAAATGTTTGTTCATTGAGCGAATGAATTAATACATAAATATAATAAAGTAGATGTTATGATTGATAGAAAATTAATTCTGGTATCTCTGAACAGCACCAGAGGGAGAAAAAGCCCCAGGATGAGAAAAAGCCAAGGATACTTTGGAGGATAAATTCCATCCTGACCCTTCGGCAATGAGGTGAGGGAAAGCCGTGGTGATTTCTCCTTCTCGGTTTTATGTTTCATTTCAGTAACTGCAGCCCATCTCGCCCGCAGTGGAGCTGTGCGTCTTGCAGAGCACATGCACACAGAATGAGTGCGCCTGGGAGACTACGCGGGGAATTGCACATGAGCATCCATTTACTTGGGGCTGAAAATAAAGGTTTCAGGGTAAGAAAAATCAGTAATGTGAATCTTCCCTGAACTCAGAGGGAGAAGAATGGATGAGTCTAAGCAGTGACACTCTAAAAACATTCAACAGAATCTGGGGTGGCAACAGCGGGAGAATTGTGACCAGTGTCTGGTGGAGGTGGGGGCAGGGAGGGGAGCCTGAACAAGGAAATACAACTCAGAAAGCTCTTAGTGATTTTGTCTCTTAGTCTAAAAATTCTGCAATTTTAAAAGCTAGGAGGTCTTGGAGGGGGTGAGTAGAAGGGATAATAGCAAGCTCACTGGGGAATAGCTTTCAATCCTTGATCACAGAAAAACAAAATATGTTTGGCTTAAGTATAAGTCAATACCATAGGGACAGGAGCAATTTCTGTTTCCTGGTTTAGTGGAAATAGAGGGGCATGTAAGTCAGACAGAGGAGGGGAAGAGCATGACCTCTGCACTCAGATGGGCGCTAAAATCACGTCCTAGCTCTGTCATTTGCTAACAGAGGGATGCACCATCCCCGACATGATGAAATCACAACTGGTGTGTCCCCTTTCCCTGGAATCACTGGTCTGCTAATTAAGATGCAGAAATACTATTGTGTAAGATATTAATGGTTTATGATACACTTTATTATTTTAATTTCATGATATTACCCTGACCAATTCCTGGGAAGTTGTATCAGTCCATTTCTGTTGCTTATAACAGAATATATGAAACTCAGTAAATGAAGAAATGAAATTTATTTCTTACAGTTTTGGAGGCTGGGAAGTCCACGGTTCAGGGAGCATATCTGGTGAGGGCCTTCCTGTGTCAATGAGGGTGTCACATGGCAAGAACTGGCTGAGCAAGAGAGAGCTAAACGTTCTCACTCGCTCTCTTTATGTAGCCATCAGAACCATGCCTATTACTCTATGAATGGATCCAACCATTCTTAAGGGCACAGTCGTTATAATCTAATCACCACCTTTCTTTCTTTTTTCTTTCTTCTTGAAACATAATTGATTGTTATGTATCAATGAATGGATCCAACCATTCTTAAGGGCACAGTCGTTATAATCTAATCACCACCTTTCTTTCCTTTTTCTTTCTTCTTGAAACATAATTGATTGTTATGTATCAGTGGGGTACGGTGTTGAATATCAGTACCTGTGTGCAATATGTAATGCTCAGAGGGCCCCACCTTTCAAATACCATAATTGGATCTCCCCCCAACACCGTTACAATAGGGGTCAAGCTTCAATGAGTTTTGGGGGGACATTCAATCCAAAGTAGAAGCTAATTGTAAATTTGTCCAGGTTATGTTACAGATTTGCTGTAAACATTTTCTACACGCTTTTACACCATTTCCTGAGGCTAAATTACAGATCTGCTTTCTCATATACTTCTCTGTTTGGGTTTCAGGACACTGGAGGATGGCATTTAGTCGTGCCCGCAGGCCGTCCTCATTGGTCTTCAAATCTTTGTTGAGTTTTTCCATCAGAAAACTACAGTCATGATGTATGCGTATGTGTGTATGTGTGTATGTATAGCCAGTATGCATATGTGTAGCCAGTATGTATGTATATACTCATGCATACATGTCTGAGTTGTGTGTGTGTTTATACACAGAGCTCTGATAAGTGGCCCTTAAGGTGATGTCAGCCCCTAAGCAGTAATCATGTATCCATTACTTTTGCTTTTCTGAAATCCTTGAGAATTTGGAAACAGATATATACAAAAAGCTGTCATTTTTGACACTGACCTATGCTTTGTCAGGGATCTTCTGTTGCAAGGAGCAGAAATGCACTCAAAGAAGCTTAAGGAGACAGGATTTGATTGTAAGAATGGGGGACCATCTTGGAGAGTGAAGCCAGATCTTCCAGGGAGTGTAAACCCTTTAGGCTGACCTGATCTTCTCTCTCAGGCTTTCCCTACTCCTGGAACCACATGGCCTCTTGTCTCAGTGCAAACTGGCTTCCTCTGCGTGTTTCTCCTATGATTTCTGTGTCCTTGTCCTTACGTATTTGGCTTGCGTGTGATGTAATTCATGCCAACCCTGGCACCACATCTGGTTCCAACTCCACATGTATTGCAGAGCAAAAGTCTAATGCACTTTTGGTTTCACAGAGGAAAATATAACAGGAAAAAAAGAAAAAGGAATTTTCTTAGGTTGGCCCAGGTCTCATATGCTGTGGACAGGGCTAAGTAAAAGGTCAAGGTGGTGTTATATTTTCTGTGATGGATTCAGGCCTGATTTGCATTTCTAGTTTAGAAAGTAAAAGTGCGTGGTGAAACCTTTAAAAAAAATTGGAAATTTAAAAAAGAAATTTAACAACTGCTTTGAATCTTCAATCCATAAATTCTACAGCTGAACTGTAGAGTAAGAACATTATATTGCATACAGAAACAGTCACAAAAATGTTTAATGAAGCGTTAATCAAAGTGCAAAAGAAAAATAAATACTGTTATTAGCAATAAGGACCAATTAAATGACCATCTAATAAAATCTACTTCTGATATATTATTTAATCACTAAATGTTTGTGTGATAACCATCACTTAAGTTAGTTTAAAAACAAGATGAGAAATTATGCAATACAATAAATCTAAATTATATTTAACAATAAACATAAATAAATTGTAAAATTTATTTTATCAAAATATTTGCATCTGATAACTTTGGTATGCAGATTTATGTGTTTTTCCTCCTAAATTTTCTGTTTTACAAATTTTGAATTATGAGTATGAATTATTTTATACTAGAAATGGACCCTGAGTCCTGCAATCCTTCTGTCTTTCTCTTCTATTTTACCTCTTGCATTGGGATTGGAAACAAACCGAGAGGTATGAACAGAGGAGGTAATGAGTAGAATTATGCTAATATGAGGTTCAAGAAGTAAATCTGGTAAATTCCAATTTGTATAAGAAAAATATCCTAAACAAGGCTTTCATTTTGCCAAATATCAATTAACCTTAGGCCCCTTTTAGACATGTTAACACTTTTTTCGTCAGCCAGTGATAAATGATGATTTCTCAGTCTGCCAGTCTGCAAACCCTCCCTAAGACTTCTATTGAAGTCCTCACAAATGACAGCTATTGAAGTACGCATTCTGCTACACAATTAAGAGGAGACTTAGAAAATGTCTTTGATCACTTTTTTCTTCTTGGGGAGAAAAAACCTTAATTATAGCTTTGGAGATCCATCAATAGTCTAAAATAGCAACAAATCTGGTAGAATTATTAAGCTGGTCTCTGAAAAAGCCTGGTGATTCTTTTGCATTACAATGCTCCCCGCCCTTCCTTTTCTCCTGTTCTGCACACACTCTCCTAGGTCAGGTTTCTTCGTGGATGACTGAATGCCTCTACTTGCATTCATTACCTGGATACCCTATTTGGAAACTGATGATCAATAAAGTAAATTTTTATATAATCTGGGAGAAAGAAATGCCAACATAATATCGTTACATGCCACACAGTACTTTTTTATTTTTATGCAGTACGCATATCATCTATGCAAGTGTAATTTGCAGAGTTTTCTTTTAATTTATTCACATATTTACAGATTCATTTGTTCATAGATTCATTTATGTATTCAATCATTTACTTAATAAATATTTGTAGAACTACCTAGAAGGGGTCTGACAAACACCTAGAAAAATATTAGAACTATTAGAAGAAGTATAAAGAATACCTTGCAAACTGGTCTGGGCACTCTTCTAGGTGCTGGGTTATAGTAGTTGACAAGGGAAAGCCCTTGCCCTCCTAGAACTTGCATTTCAATGAGGGACATACAATAAAGATGCATCCATGCATAATACATGTAATGTGATATATATGCATATTATATACTGTATATATGTTATCTATATAAAATCATGATATATACATGCAAGTGTTTGATATATACATAATATATTATAATATATACATACATAATTGACACAATATGTATGTGTGTGCACACATATATATAATGTATAGGTGTGAACGTACTCCTATTGGCCCACACACCATGGAGACTTGTGATCCTATATTGGGTTTGGGAGTTGCACACACTTGACTTTAAATCCTGCCTCTGTTAAGTACCAGCTTCACAAACTTAAGGAAGTGACTTAACTTCTCTGAACTTCAGTTTCCTTATATGTAAACAAGAAATAGCTGACCTTGGTCCACAGTAAGCACCAAATAAATATTGGATTTTATTATATTATTAGTATTGTTGTAGTGTGTTACTGCGAATTCATAGGGAGAGGCAGGAAACACCTAGGCTTATGGCAGGAAACAGAGTTTACTGATGCCGGCACTGGCTCAGAAGACTCTTGTCCAAAGGCTGAGCCCCAAATGCAGCGGGGCTGTTATTTTTATATCATAACATTTCTGGGTTTTTGCAACAGGGCAGGAGGGGTGATCTTATGATCTTATATGGTCATGACTCTCTCTCAGGGTGGAAAATTACAGCAGGGAAGAGGCAGGGTGGAAAATTCTGTTACAGCAGTGTGTGGCAACTGCAGTGTGAGACAAGGCTGGGGTGTAGCTGCAGCTGGGTCTGCATGATGTCTGGGCAGGGGTGTTGGTTACTGCATAGTGTGGCACAGCATGGGTGCCTAACAGCCTAAGAGGGGTAGGACACGGCCAGGTAAGTACAAGTGCCTCAGTATGGGAGGTCAATAATTGTGTGTGTGTGTGTGTGTGTGTGTATCTGGGTATCACACACACATATTATGCCATAAAAGAAAGGAAAATAGGCTAAGGAGAGAGAGTGCTGGGACTGCTATTTCAGCAAGGCTGTCCCTATGAGTAGCTGATGTTTAAGTAGGTATATATGGAAAAACAAAAGACCCCAAATAGCCAAAACAACCCTGGGCAAATAAATAAATAAATAAATAAAGCTGGAGGCATAATACTACTTGACTTCAAGTTATACTACGAAGCTATTGTAACCAAAACAGCATGGTACTGGTATAAAAATAGACATTCAGACCAGTGGAGTAGAATTGAGAACCTAGAAATCACCCCTCAGGCTTATAGCTATCTGATATTGGACAAAGGCAACAAAAATCTAAAATGGGGAAAAGACTGCTTCTTCAACAAGTGGTGCTGGGAAAACTGGATATCCATATGCAGAAGAATGAAACTAGATATTCATCTCTCACCATACACTAAAATCAACTCAAAATGGATCAAAGACTTAAGTGTAAGACCTGAAACTGTAAAGTTACTAAGGGAAAATATAGGTGAAACACTTCAGCAACTAGGTTTGGGCACAGGCTTTATGAACATGAGCCTGAAAACGCAAGCAGCAAAAGAAAAATTAAACAAATGGTACTATATCAAACTAAAAAGTATCTGCATGACAAAGGAAACAATCAACAGAGTGAAATGACAACCTAGAGTGGGAGAAAATTTTTGCTGACTATGCATCTGACAAAGGATTAATATCCAGAATACACATAGAACTCAAGCAATTATACAGTAAAAAACAAATAACCCAATTAAAAAATAGGCAAAGGAGCTGAATAGACATTTTTCAAAGGAAGACATACAAACGGCCAACAGATACATGAAAAAATGCTCAATATCACTAGTCATCAGGGAAATGCAAGTTAAAACTACATTGAGATATCACCTCACCCCAGTTAGACTGGCTATAATCAAAAAGACAGTGAATAACAAATGCTGGCAAGGGCATGGAGAGAAGGGAAAATTCCTACACTGTTGGTAGGACTATAACTTAGCACAACCACTATGGAAAACAGCATGGAGTTTCCTCAAACAGCTACAGATAGCTCTTCCATACTATTCAGCAATCCCTCTTCTGGATATATACCCAGAGGAATGGAAATCATCATTTCGAAGAGATACCTGCACTCCCATGTTCATTGCAGCTCTGTATACAATAGCCAAGATATGGAACCAACCTAAATGTCCATCAGTAGATGATTGGATAAGGAAAGTGTGGTATATGTACACCATGGAATACTACTCTGACATAAAAAGAATGAAATACTCCCATTTGTAACTACATGGATGAACCTGGAGAAACTTACATTGCATGAAATAAGCAAAACACAGAGGGATAAATACTGCATGTGCTCACTCATATGTGGGAGCTAAGAGAGAAAGGAAGGAAGGAAAGAAAGACCACAGTAATGCATTGTCTTACAGAGGGAAGGAACATTCCTAGGGATACAAAGTGGAATGGTGGGAGAGGGGGAGGGAGGTTTGGTGGTAATTGGGTGGGGAACACGGTACAAAAGTAATTTCTGGCAATGCGTATGCCCCCAATATGAATCTGTCCCTCACATCATGGGCACAAGGGGTGACAATTAGCTTTATATCTCATGCATATTCTTAATAAATAAAAAAAAAGAAAAGGATTTGCCCACTGCCCCCTAATATAAATGTTTTTATTTTTAAACAGAAAAAAAATTTAAAAATAGAATACTATAAATAACTATCACACAAACTTGATATCTAAATGAAATAGACCAATTCCTTGAAAGAAACAATCTTCCAAAACACATTGAACAAAAAGTCCACAATCTAAAAATCCCTGTATCTACTAAAGAATTTGAATTAACAATAACCTTTTCAAAACAGGAAGCACCAAGCCCACATGGGTTTACTGGTGTATTATATGTACCAAACATTTAAGGAAGTAATTATACCAATTCTTTACACTTTCTTATAGAAGGTAGAAGGAGTATTTTCTAACTCATTATATGAAGCCATCATTGTCCTAATACTCAAACCAGAAAGAGAAATTACAATAAAATAAAAGTAAAGACCATTATGTCTCATGAACATAGATATAAAAATTCTCAATAAAATATAAGCAAAGCAAATCTAACAATGCTTTAAAAACTATACACAACAACCAAAAGAGATGTACCCCAGATTGCAAGGCTAGTTTGACATTCAAAAATCAATTTATGGAATCTATTACATCAACAGGCTAAAGAAGAAAAGTCACTTGATCATATCAATAGATGTAGAAAAAAATTTAACAAAGTACAATACCCATTCACAACAAAAACTTATCAAATTAATAATAGCATGGAACTTTTTCAACTTGATAAAGAACATCTATAAAAATTATGCTGGTAACATTACACTTAATGGTGGGAAACTTAAACCTTTTCCATTAAGATTAGGAACAGGCAAGGATTTACCCTTTCACCAATTCTTTTCAACATTGTACTAGAAATACTAGCTAATGCAATAAGGTAAGACAAGGAAATAAAAGGCATACAGATTGGGGAGGAAAAGATAAAACTGTCTTTGTTCACAGATGATATGGCTGTCTATATAGAAAATCTAAAAGAATAATAAAAAGAAAAAAAAAACCTCCTGGAATAAATAAGCAATTATAAGAACATTGTAAGTTGCAAGGTTAATATACAAAGTCAATCAATTTCCTATATACCAGCAATTAAGAGCACATTACCATTTACATTAGCACCCAGAAAAATAAAATAATTAGATATAAATCTAACAATATATGTACAAGAGCTATATGAACAAAACTACAAAGCTGTAATGAAAGAAATCAAAGAAGAGCTAAATAAATGGACAGTTATTCCATGTCCATGGATAGAACAACTCAATATTGTTGAAATGTCAGTTTTTCCCAACTTGATCTATAGAATTAATGCCATCCCAAACAAAATTCCAGCAAGTTATTTTGTGGATATTGACAAGCTAATTTCAAAGTTTATATGGATGGAGAGTCAAAAGACTCAGAATGGCCAACTCAATATTGAAGTAGAAGAGAAAAGTTGGAGCACTTGACAGTACCTGACTTTAAAGCTTACTATTAAGCAACAGTAATCATGATAGTGTGGTATTGATGAAAGAGCATATCAATGGAACAAAATAGAGAGCTCATTAATAGACCCACATAAATACTTGTATGGTCAGCTTGTCTGTGACAAAGGAGCAAACCCAATTCAATAGAGAAAAGATAGCTTTTTCAATAACTGGTGCTGAAACAACTGGATATCACATGCAAAAATAATTAATGTACATGTAGACTTTGTACCCTTCACAAAAATTAACTCACAAAATTGACCACAGACCTAATTGTAAAGTGCAAAAAATATAAAACTCTTAGAAGATAACATAGGAAAAAATCCACATCCCTTTCATATGGTGATGATTTTTTGATATGGCATAGGAGGTGTGGTCCATGAAATAAATACTTGATAAGCTGGACTTCCTTAAAATTAAAAATTTTTTCCAACTGAAAGACAAGGTCAGGTGAATGAGAACACAACCTACAGAGTAAAAGAAGATATTTGCAAAAGACATATACGATAAAGGATTGTTATCCAAAATATGCAAAGGACACTTAAAACTCAACATTAAGAAAATGAACAACCTGATTAAAAAGTGAGCCAAAAAACTGAACAGACATCTCACCAAATACAATATCAATATAGCAAATAAACATATGAATTTAATAGATGTTTCACATCATATGTCATTAGGGATTTGAAAATTAAAACAAGATATGAGTATATACCGTTAGGGTGGCCAAAATCCAAAACATGGCAACAAAGTGAAGCAACAGGAACTCTCATTCACTGGTGGTGGGAATGCAAAACAGTACAGTCACTTTGGAAAACAGTTTGGTGATTTCTTACAAAACTTAATATACTCTTACATATGACCCAGCAATTGCATTCCTTGGTATTTACCCAAATGAGTTGAGATCTTATGTCCACACAAGAACCTACACACAGATGTTTATAGTAGATTTATTCATAATTACCAAAACTTGGAAGCAACCAAAATGTCCTTCCATAGGTAAATAGACAAATAAAATATAGTACATTCAGTCAATGAAATATTCAGTGCTAAAATGATCTATCAAGCCATGAAAAGACATGGAGGAATCTTAAATGCAAATGGCTAGGTGAAAGTAGTCAGTGGAAAAAGCTTACGTGGTATATGATTCTAACTACATGACATCTGGAAAGAGAAAAACTATAGAGACAATGAAAAGCTAGGGGCTGGGGGAAGAGCATAGAGGATTTTCAGAACAATTAAACTATTCTGTGTGATATTATAATGGTGGATACATGTCACTATACATTTATCAAAACCCGTAAAGTTTAAACACCAAGAGTAAACCCTAATGGAAACTATGGACTTTGTGTGATAATGGTGTGTCATTGTAACTTATAGATTGTAACAAAATGTATCATTGTGGAATGTTGATAGAGCTGGAGGTTGTAGATGTATGGGGCCAGCGGTTCGTGGGAACACTCTGTACTTTCCACTCAATTTTATCGGGAACCTAAAACAACTCTAAAAAAAGCCTATTAAAAAAGGAACAATTATTGACCCCCCCAAAGTAGTAATGTAGTTCTTACTAATATTTATTTGGTGCCCTCTGTGAACTAAGGCCGACTATTTCTTTTTTGCATATGGGGAAACCGAGATTCAGAGAAGTTGTCACTTGCTTAAGGTCATGAAACTGGTACTTAACAGAGTCACAGCCACTTAAACCCAAGTGAGTGTGACTCCCAAACCCATTCTAGGATCACAGTCTCCAGGTGTGTGGCCCAACAGGAGCACATTCAGACCCCGGGTAGCAACAAGCTGGTATCCCACCTAGAGGACCAGTGTTAAAGCAGGAAAGCGACAGACCACACCCAGGGCAGCATGCTCAGCGTCTGAGACAAGCAAGATCAGCAATGGTAGGTGGTGGTCTTGCAAGACACAAATAGGAGCAGCAGATGTACCCACACACAGAGACACTGGCAATGACGATGGTAGCAATGGGTGTGCACAGGCCAAGTAAGAGCGCAGACATTGAACTGTGATAAAAAGGAGGAAAGGAAGGGGCTTCCCACTCAGTGATGGAGCCACCCAGGCAGGAGGGTTGTGAGGACTGGGGAGTCAATTGCTCCTGATGTGCTATCCCACTTCCCCCGAGAGGTGGCTGTTCAGGCTTTGGGCTATGAAATCAGAGCTGGCCCAAATCAGAGAGGCTTATAATACCCTCCATGATTCACTTTTTCAAGAAACTTGAAAACCTATTAATGGAGACATCATTGCTGACTAAGGTAGTAGCTACATCATGGTTTTTTGCCTTTGAAGCCTAGAATATCATATATATGGACTGATACCTGGAGACCTAAATCCTTCTTGCCATTTTATACAAAGGAACACGATTGTTATGGTTATGCTTCAAATTGCACCTCAGTGAAGGCTTCCTTATTGGTTTAGGTATAATTCTGACTTTGGTTACTGAGGTAATACAGTCAAAGAAAGCAACCACAGATCAAATTCACACAATACTCAGCACCTCCACAGCACGTGATATTTGGTGACTGTATTAGTCCATTTTTGTGTTGCTATCACAAAATACCTGAGACAGGGTAATTTATAAAGAACAGAGGCTTATTTGACTTATGATTCTGGGAACAGCTACCTCTGGTACAGGCCTCAGGCTGCTTCTACTCATGGCAGAAAGCAGCAGGAAGCCAGTGGGTACGAACAGATCACGTGGCAAGAGGGAGCAAAAGAGAGTGTGGAGGTGACAGGGTCTTTTAAACAACCAGCTCTCGTGGGAACTAAGGGAGTGAGAACTCACTCAGTAGCACCCCCTCCCCCCAGGGAGAGCATTAACCCATTCATGAGGGATCCACACCCATGACTCAGACAGCGTCCAACACTGCTACATTGGGGATCAGATTTCCACAAGTTTTGGTGGGGACAACATGTCCAAACTCTATCAGTGGCAAACTCTAGTAATTGCCAATAAGACATGACCTTCAACTGAGCATTTACACTGTTCCATGTACTGTGACAGGTGTTCTTATTTCACCCTTTTTAATAATAATAACAGTAACTATGATGAAGGTATTATGTATTCCTTTGAAACAAAAGAACTGAGATAATTTTCCAAAGACTGAAGGTTTGGTTGTGGTAACATGTGCATTTTTCCACCCCGAATTCTATGTTCTTTTTGTTTGCCCACACTGAAATATTATTTGCACTTCACTAGTTAAAAGAGATTACCAGAAACTTATCCAATGAGGACATTATTCAAAAAGACTAAAGGTTTAGCCACAAAATGAAATAAAGAAGCCAGATGAGCAGAATTCCCAAGGAGTAGAACATTCCCAATACTGAAGGGTCTTGACCATGTTTGTTTTTTGGGTCTCTCTTCTGCTGGCTTAGATACCCTTGGGCATCTGATGGGACAAACCACCCAGGTTTTTAATGAGGTCCCAAACTACTCATTCCCTCTGCATAACCTGTGTTGTGTTTTCTCTCAAACAAAAAAACAAAAAAACACTAATTTTAATTATTATTTTTGAAGAATATGTGTCTTGATAACTCTTTTTATTTATGGAAGCCAGATTACCTCACTGAAAGACTGACATGTCAATGAATGGAGAAATGGGAGTGTTTCAGCTTTTAAGCTGTTGTTTTAATTATTATTTTTGAAGAATATGTGTCTTGATAACTCTTTTTATTTATGGAAGCCAGATTGCCTCACTGAAAGACTGACATGTCAATGAATGGAGAAATGGGAGTGTTTCAGCTTTTAAGCTGTTGTTAAAAACATTGCAAGGTGTCTGCTGAAAGAGGCTTTAGTTCTAAATATTAGGTGCTCAATATCACCACAAAGAGATGTGATAAAGAAGGGGATTTAGTGAAAGGTTACAAAGAAGCAAGCCTCTTTGGATTCCATGATAATAACTTCTAGGATATTTCATATTATTGCCAAGGACTCACAAGTGCTTTGTAGATTTTAACCTGTGTACAAAATCCTTATAGGTGGGAAGGACTTTTCAAGAACACTCCTAACACTGACATTCTGAGCTTCTGTCTTTTCGTGTTTATGTTATTTGGATTTCTGGTACTCTATTTTTATAATCAGTATATCCAGTATTCTTTACATTTTCGTGTTTCAGCTTTTAAGCTGTTGTTGAAAAACATTGCAAGGTGTCTGCTGAAAGAGGCTTTAGTTCTAAATATTAGGTGCTCAATATCACCACAAAGAGATGTGATAAAGAAGGGGATTTAGTGAAAGGTTACAAATAAGCAAGCCTCTTTGGATTCCATGATAATAACTTCTAGGATATTTCATATTATTGCCAAGGACTCACAAGTGTTTTGTAGATTTTAACCTGTGTACAAAATCCTTATAGGTGGGAAGGACTTTTCAAGAACACTCCTAACACTGACATTCTGCGCTTCTGTCTTTTCGTGTTTATGTTATTTGGATTTCTGGTACTCTATTTTTATAATCAGTATATCCAGTATTGTTTACATTTTTGGGAATTCCTCAACTTATTTCTTAAGAATCAATGTTTCTCTTATTTGGGGATTTTAGTTCTGGAACTCAATTTTGGTTTTTTTAGGAATTTTTTGTTCTTAAGTTTTCTTCATCTTAGCGTTAACACTTGAGTCTAATGCACCTTACCCTCGGCATTCCCCAGGTCACTAGCTTACATATATCACATCTGCAGGAATACATCTCTCTCAGAACTCCTAGAAACTTCTACAAGCTAGGACAAATGTGACCCTCCTAACATTTTTAGTATACGGTATTGAGAAAAGTATCAATAGACAAAATATAACACCAAACATATTGCCCATGTTTACATGTTAACGGTAAAATTTTCACTTAAGCTCTATTATCTCTGACCAATGTGATGACAGATAAAGTCAAATGTCCTGGGCACCAACTATAGTCATGGTGGAGCCTCCCTCTACCATGTTACCAGGACAACATATACTCCTAAGAAGTCCTTTTTTTCTAGTACAGCTCACCAAAGCCAAAGGGTGTTCCAGTAGGATTGCCAAGTTGAACCACAGAATTTAATATTTTAAATTTATTATTATTATCTTTATTTTCATATTGGTATGGTAGTGGTGGTCTGTGGCATAGCACAGACGTGGGAGTTCTCGCTCACTCTCTGAACTTGATTGTGACTTAAAAGACTGGCTCGTGGTTCACGTAGAAGAGCTTGAGACTTCCTTAAGCATCAGGGTAGGAAGTTTTATATGCAGCCTGGAACACACAACCACAGGGCACAGTCTAATTAAATCCCACATTTTCCACAGTCCAGTAACTGTACAAATAAGCTGGCATATGCCATATTTTCATTTTTAAAAATAGAAATCTCAAGATGATTTTTTCTTTGTATGGCCTGCTTTCATCTTTCCTGGTCTTACATTACTCTTTTAAGGTAAGGATATTTAGCAATTTTCTCCTTTGTGAGACTCCAGCGTTGTCTCTCTTCAAAATTATAGGCCGTCTTGCTTAGCTCCTGTTCTATTTCTATGGGACTAGGTCATGGCCTAAATGTTTGACCTATTCCCACCTGATTGTGACAAATGAGCTTGCATTTTCCCTTTATGAATATGCAAACATAAAAAGTCACAATTCCAAGCACATTTCACTTGAAAGAGATTTATCACTATTGACAAAATGGACATTTGTTTCCAAAGCACTAACCCTCCAGGCATCAGTTATGGGTCAGGCCATGGCTACTATTTAGCATACTGTCTGGGCTCCCAGCACTCTCTTCTCTTGCCCTTATATGTGGCATGGGTCCTACCGATTTAAAGAGCACAGCCAAGGCAAGGCAATCAGAAGCCGGCTTTTGCTGAGGATATAGCATGGGGAGTTAGAATCCCTGATCCAAGGCTATGGTCATTTTTTACAGTCTATGGTCAATTATTTAGTGTCTGCAAAACTCAGAGATGATCCTCAATATGTCCCCAGCTACTTTTCCACCTATCAGGAGGTGTGCATGTGTGTGTTATGGGAAGGGAGGTGGGTGGATATCCTTTCTCTTCCAATGGCAGCTGAGTAAAGAGTTATAGTTGACGTAAGGTATTAGCAGTGCTTTATTCAGCTTAGGAGGTCTGAGATGGACATCCACCCTGGTTAACACAATGAAAAATGTTGCCCTCCCTGGAAGTTAAAACCTTGTGATATTATCCCCTTATAGGGAAAATACTTTGCTGTTCTTTATCTTTTGCTGAATAACCTTTCCAATCTCCCTTTAGATTCCAACTTGAGGGGATGGGCTATCTTATTAATTTAGAATGAAAAATGCTAAGTTATGTGTGTTGTTTATATTAGTAGGGGTGAGTTTTTTTTTTTTTTTAAGTGTCGGTAAATCACTGTAACAATTGGGTTGAATTGTCAAAATTTCCCCAAATTTGATTTGATTCCCAAAGTTACTTTTGCTATGATTTTTAGAAATTAACATCCCGATTATGGGAATGACTATTGATTTGTTCCTGTAGCCAACACATCTGGTGAAGTTTGAATGTTATGGAAGAGTGCTCAGATGTCTACAAAGGTCAGGACTTTGACATTTTAACTGTAGATACTCTAGTACCTGGAATTTGATGAATCGCAAAATATATCTCCTTCTTTTGTTGAAGTAATTCATGTTTGAATGGTGTAAACATGGGGCTAGGAATTCCTTCCAATTACTTTTTTTTTTTTTTAAGTGATTGCTTTAACAATGATATGGGATACAGACTTCCCTTAGGAAAACAGCAATTCCTGAAGCATGGATCTCTTTTGTAAGCAGCAAAGAAGCTGCTTTTCCAAATTTGTTACAATGATCATTCTGTTTTGAATCTTATGTAAAGTGGTCAAACAGAAATAGCTTTTAGTATTTTGGGTAATCTCTTGAGTACTGAAAGCAATAGATTGAACGTTATACTTGTAAGAGGAAAACTCTTTATGTGAGTTTTTAGCATACATTTTTCATTTGCTTGGACAAAATATGCTCTCTTAAACATATAATTTTAAGATTACAAAGGCTATAAACTGTACTGTAAAATGTAACACGTAATTATGTTGTCATTGGGAAACTTTAATTACTAAGCGTTCTTGTTTCTTTGATATAAAAATTTATTACATGCTTTAGGTGTTTTGTTTTGTTTTGTTTTTGTTGTGGAAGCCTTTTGGCACAAAGAACTTTGCTAGAACTTTTTCTTTGTACATTATGTCAACTTTAATATTCTTTGGTGTGTTGGCCCTCCTTGTGGTACTTTGCTGGAAACAGACTTATTTTTTAACTTTGTGCTCTTGGGAGAGTCATTTCTGTCTTCATATAATCTACCCCCATCCAACCTCCCTTATTATTCCCTCAGTGAGAGGAGCTAGAGTCACACATGTTGGTTAATGTCTCCTATCCTAGCATTACTAGTGCACAGGTGTATTAGTCTGTTTTTGTTGCCTACAACAAAATACCTCAAACTGGGTGATTTACAAAGAAAATGAAATTTATTGCTTGTAGTTTCAGTGGCTGGGAAGTCCAAAGTCCAGGGAACACAACTGGTGAAAGCCAGTTGGAGGTGGCAACAGTGACCCAGGGTCTCATGTGACAGAAAATGGTTAAGTAGAGAGAGCAAGAGACCAACCTCCTCATGTGCTCACCTTTTAAAGCTCTCAGAACCACACCCCTGACCACCATTGTTAACCCATTCACTACTGCATGGTCCTTCCTACAATCCAATCACCTCTTCAAGGCCCCACCTTCCAATTACCATAATAGGATTTCTCACCTTCTCACACTGTCACAGTGGGGACTAAATTTGGTGGTGGTGGGGGCATCCAATCTGCAGCATTCTGCCCCTGACCTCCCAAAACTGATGTTCTTTTCATAAACAAATAAATTCATTTTATTTGTGTATGAAAAATTCTTAACTTGTTTTATTCTTGCTTCAACTCAAAAGTTCAAAGTTCAAAGTCCTATCTGTGAAATTAATTTGTTATCTACTTCCAAGATACAATGGTGGGACAAGCCTAGGGTACATATTCCCATTCAAAAAGGCCAAAAGAAAGGGGTAACAAGTCCCAGACAAGTCCAAAACCCAGCAAATCATGTACCTTAGCTCCATGTTTGACAGTCCTCTGCAAGCTGGTATGGGGGTTGGGTCCTCAAGTCCTTGGGCAGCTCCACTCCTATGGCTTTCCTGGTCTCGAGCCACTCTTCAGCTCTCCCAAGCTGCTGTTCCACTCTGGTAGCTCCACAAGTCTGGGGTCTCCATGGTGGTCCTGCTCTCACGGCTCCACTAAGCATGGTGCCGTTGGGGTTTTTCTGCTGCATCTCTGACCTCATGTTTCTGCTTGGCATTGCTCTAGTGAAGACTAGATGCAGGGAGTCCATCCCTGTGACAGATCTCTTCCTGGGCCCCCAGGCTTTTACACGCATCCTTTGAAATTGGGTGGAAGCCTCCAAGCCATCACAGCTCTGGCATTCTGTGAGCTTGCAGACTTAATGCCATGTGGACACCACTAAGACTTCTGGCCAAAGGTCCAGCCACACCTGGGGCCAATTTAGCCACAGCTGGAGCAGCCAAAGCAGCTGGGGTGCTGGTGCTGGAAGCAGCTTCTAGAGGTTTCCCTGGGTAGCAAGCCCATGGAGGGTACCTCAGGCCTGTTCCCCAAGACCATTCTGTCTCCTTAGGCCTTTGGGCCTGAAATGTAAAGGTTGGCTGCAGAGGTTTCTGCAATACCTTCCGGGCCTTTCTCCCCTTATTTTGATAATCACTTTGTTTTGTATTAATTTTCTTAGTACCATTGCATTTTTCTCCTGAAAGTGCTCTCTGCTTCTCTACCACATGGCCAGGTGGTGAATTTTCCAAATCTGATCACTCTGTTTCCTTTTTAAAATCTGGCTTTACGTTATGCCTTTGCTGCCATAACTCAGTGTAGGCTGTTACAAGTAGCCATGCAGCTTCCTTAATGCTTTGCTGCTTAGAAATTTCTTCTGCCAAACATTCTGGTTTGCAGTTCTTTTTTTTTTTTTTTTTTTTTTTTTTTTTTTT
>NW_007732381.1:133509-136487 GCF_000696425.1 Galeopterus variegatus | reverse complement strand
CAAGTCCTTGGGCAGCTCCACTCCTATGGCTTTCCTGGTCTCGAGCCACTCTTCAGCTCTCCCAAGCTGCTGTTCCACTCTGGTAGCTCCACAAGTCTGGGGTCTCCATGGTGGTCCTGCTCTCACGGCTCCACTAAGCATGGTGCCGTTGGGGTTTTTCTGCTGCATCTCTGACCTCATGTTTCTGCTTGGCATTGCTCTAGTGAAGACTAGATGCCAAGTCCTTGGGCAGCTCCACTCCTATGGCTTTCCTGGTCTCGAGCCACTCTTCAGCTCTCCCAAGCTGCTGTTCCACTCTGGTAGCTCCACAAGTCTGGGGTCTCCACGGTGGTCCTGCTCTCATGGCTCCACTAAGCATGGTGCCATTGGGGTTTTTCTGCTGCATCTCTGACCTCATGTTTCTGCTTGGCATTGCTCTAGTGAAGACTAGATGCAGGGAGTCCATCCCTGTGACAGATCTCTTCCTGGGCCCCCAGGCTTTTACACGCATCCTTTGAAATTGGGTGGAAGCCTCCAAGCCATCACAGCTCTGGCATTCTGTGAGCTTGCAGACTTAATGCCATGTGGACACCACTAAGACTTCTGGCCAAAGGTCCAGCCACACCTGGGGCCAATTTAGCCACAGCTGGAGCAGCCAAAGCAGCTGGGGTGCTGGTGCTGGAAGCAGCTTCTAGAGGTTTCCCTGGGTAGCAAGCCCATGGAGGGTACCTCAGGCCTGTTCCCCAAGACCATTCTGTCTCCTTAGGCCTTTGGGCCTGAAATGTAAAGGTTGGCTGCAGAGGTTTCTGCAATACCTTCCGGGCCTTTCTCCCCTTATTTTGATAATCACTTTGTTTTGTATTAATTTTCTTAGTACCATTGCATTTTTCTCCTGAAAGTGCTCTCTGCTTCTCTACCACATGGCCAGGTGGTGAATTTTCCAAATCTGATCACTCTGTTTCCTTTTTAAAATCTGGCTTTACGTTATGCCTTTGCTGCCATAACTCAGTGTAGGCTGTTACAAGTAGCCATGCAGCTTCCTTAATGCTTTGCTGCTTAGAAATTTCTTCTGCCAAACATTCTGGTTTGCAGTTCTTTTTTTTTTTTTTTTTTTTTTTTTTGTCTTTTTTGTGACTGGTAAGGCTATCGCAACCCTTGGTGTGGTGTCGCCCACACCGCGCTCAGCCAGTGAGCGCACCGGTCATCCCTATATGGGATCCGAACCCGCGGCGGGAGCATCGCTGCGCTCCCAGCGCCGCACTCTCCCGAGTGCGCCACGGAGTCGGCCCCTGGTTTGCAGTTCTTAAGTCCCACCTTCCACAAAGTCCTAGGGCATGGACACAGTGCAGCCAAGTTCCTTGACATTTCATAGCAAGGGTGATCTTTGCCCAGTCTTCAATGAGTCCCTTCTAATTTACAACTGAGATCTTCTCAGAATAGCCTTTACTGTTCATATTTCTACCAGCATTCTGCTCACTGCCATTTAACCAGTTTCTAAGAAGTTCCAAACTTTCCATGATTTTCTTATCTTCTAAACTTTCACCAGATTCTAGGCTTTTTCTAGACTATTCCTCTAAATTCCTCTAGCCTCTCCTAAAAACCCAGTTCAAAACTGCTTCCACCTTTTCAAGTATTTGTTATAAGCAACAACCTACTTCTCTGGCACCACATTTTCAAGTATTTGTCCATTTCTTTTGCTTATAACAAAATTCAAAGAACTGGGTAATTTTTAAGAAAGAAAAATTTATTGCCTACAGCTTTGGAAGCTGGGAAGTCTGAAGTCCAGGGAATACATCTGGTGAGTCTTCTTTGGTGGTGGCTTTACAGCAATGCAGGGGTCTCACACAGCAGAAAATGGCAGAGCAGAGAGAGAGAGAGAGAGAGTTCCTCATTTGTTCTTCTTTTAAAGCTCTCAGAACCATGCCCCTAGCCACCATTACTAATCTATTCACTACCTCACAGTCCTGCAATCTAATCACCCCTTCAAAGCCCCACCTTTCAATTACCATATTATGGTAATTTCCCACCCTCTTACACTGTCACAATGAGGACTTAGTTTTGGGGGGTCATCCGATCTACAGCAACAGTCAAGTCTATCTTAGTACTAGATATTTCCAGTTTTTGCTATATTTTCCCTCTATAATTCCATCATTGTGAATTCATGATTCTCATGATTTGTGCTATGCAAAAGTATATCTGATATTCATTTGGCAAGTCAGCTCCACAGAACTTTTCTCAGTATTATTTGTGATTATATTTCCAGTAATAAGAGTCTCCATGCATCTGCTTTTGTTGTTGTTGTTGTTGTTGTTGTTGTTGTTTTTATCCCTGTATTTCTTATTTTTTATTTTATTTTATCAATATACAATGAAGTTGATTTTTGTTCTGCTTTTCAAACTCTGTATGTTGATCCTTTGGTATTATTTTTGGAATAGAGAATTTCTATCCTCAGTCCCTACATTTCTAACCATGTTTGCATTCAATGGAAATAACCAAGCCTTGGAAGGGGAGCAAGTTAAACATAACTTGCTCATGCCCTCAGTTTGTTCCATCTCCCTCCTCTGGCCATACCCAAGTCATTCAACCCTAATTTCTCCAAAGGAAACTCAATTAAAAAATTAAAATGTATCTACACCTTGGAGATATTTTCTCAATACTTCAGTTATTTTACAAACTCGTATTGTGCATTTGCTCTGTGCCAGACTTTGTGATGTGCTTTTAGGGGATCCTGTGTAGAATAAGCCATCATCTCTCTCCTCAAAGAAGGTAAAAAAGAGAACTATTAGAAGACAAAAAACATGGATATAAAGTACACACACACACACACACACACACACACACACACACACACACACACAAACAAAACAGAGAAGATTAACAAACCACAACGTTTGTTCCCTGAAAAGATTAACAAAGTAGACCTCAGGTAAGACTGAACAAGAAAAATTAAAAGAAACATAAATACTGATTAAAAAGAGGTGATAACTTTAGACACATTT
>NW_007732381.1:131918-132948 GCF_000696425.1 Galeopterus variegatus | reverse complement strand
ACACACACACACACACACACACACACACACACACACACACACACAAACAAAACAGAGAAGATTAACAAACCACAACGTTTGTTCCCTGAAAAGATTAACAAAGTAGACCTCAGGTAAGACTGAACAAGAAAAATTAAAAGATACATAAATACTGATTAAAAAGAGGTGATAACTTTAGACACATTTGAGATTGAAACATTAATATAACAATTATAGAAGAGGAAACTAGATAATATGCACATAACAAGCTGCTCAAACTAGTTAGTAATAAGAAAAATGCAGATTAAAACAATTATGAGATATCTCTTTAAACCCTGTAGATTGGCAAAATTAGAAAACTGCATGATGCCAAGTGTTAGAAGGCATTAAGAACCCTGGGAGAAAGAACCTTGATTTACTATGAGTGGGAGCAGACTGGTTCTACCGATCAGGAAGGTAAGCCAATAGCACTTGATAAAGCTAACTATGTACGTGCCTAATGATCTAGCATTTACACTCCTAGTTTGACATGCTGTGGAAAGATTGATTTAATGCATCAACTTGACTGGGCTATGGGGCATCTAGATCTTCGGTCAAATATTATTCTTTGTGTTTCTGTGAGGGTAATTTTGAATGAGATTAACATTTAAATTGATAGACTGAGTAAAAAAGATTGCCTTCCAAAATGTGGATGGGCCTTTTCCAATCAGTTGTGGGCCCAAATAGAACAACAAAAAAATGGCCCTCCCCCTAATAAGAGGGAGTTCTTTCTGCCAGACAGCCTTTGAGCTGGGACACTGGCTTTGGACTAAAACTGAAACATCAGCTTTTCCCGTGTCTCAGAGCTGCTGGCCTTCAGACTGGAACTACAATAGATGCCCCTTATTTGTGACACATTCCAAGAGTCCCAGCAGGTACCTGAAACCATGGATAATACTGAATTCTGTATATACTATGTTTTATCAATTTCATAACCCAGATGGCTACTAAGTGACTAATGGGTGGGCAGCATATACAGTGTTGATATGGTGGACAAAGGGAAGATTTATGT
>NW_007732381.1:127839-130614 GCF_000696425.1 Galeopterus variegatus | reverse complement strand
AGCCTATTGCTTCTACGTAAGTAATGCATTGTGGTAGAACGTTAGGACTACTGTGGCATCGCTAGGGGACAGAAAACTTTCAGCTCCATTATAATCTAATGGGAACACCATTGTATATACAGTTCACCGCTGATGAAAATGTCATTATGCGGTGCATGACTCTATAGTAAAATGAACGAAAGATTGAGTGCTGAATAAAAAAATAAACAAAATGAGATATATTGCACACTCTCAGTAGAAAATACATGCATGTAAAACAACAGCTTACATTTTTCAGGACAAATGCTTATTTTTCAAGGATAGAGTTTTTCATATAAAGAGAAAAGATATTATAATAAATTATGATAAATTATAACAAATTATATATGTGTATACATGTATGTGTATATATTTGTGTGTGCACGTGTGTGTGTATATATATATATGTTTACACATATATTAGATATTTTTCTAATATAGGAGAGGGACATGGGAGCAAACTATGAAGATAAAAGGGAATAAACAATTGAATTAATTAAACGAATAAGAGAAGAGCTTTGCATAGGCCAGCAGAAATAATGTACAGTAGTCCCCCCTTATCCATGGCTTTGCTTTCTATAGTTTTAGTAACATGCTTTCAACAGTAGTCCAAAAATATTAGATTAAAAATTCCAGAAATAATTTATAGGTTTTAAATTGCATGCCACTCATAACTATTGTGATAAAATCTCATGCCGTCCTGCTCTGTCCTGCCTGGGATGTGAGTCATCCCTTTGTCCCCCATATCCACACTGTATGCCCTACACGCTCCTTAGTGGCTTAGTATCTGGCTCGGTTATCAGATAACTGTCCTTGTATTACAGTGCTTATGTTCAAGTAACCCTTATTTTACTTAATAATGGCCCCAAAGCACAAGAGTAGTGATGCTGGCAATTTGTATATGCCATAGAGAAGATGTAAAGTGAAAAAGTGAGAGTTCTTGATTTAATAAAGAGAAAAAATTGTGCTGAGGTTGCTAAGATCAGTGGTAAGAAAGAATCTTCTATCTGTGAAATTCTGAAGAAAGAAAAATAAATTTGTGCTAGTTTTCCTGTTGCATCTCAAACTGCAAAAGTTATGGTTGCAGTGTTTGATAAGTACTAGTTAAGATGGGAAAGGCATTAAATTTTGTGCATGGAAGACATAAAGAGAAGATGAGTTCTGAAAGTTGGCAGGATGTGCCAGAAAGCATTGAGAGAGAGACAATTTCACAACTTTTATTACAATATATTGTTATAATTGTTGAATTTTATTATTAGTTACTGTTGTTAACCTCTTACTGTGCCTAATTTATAAATTACAATTCAGTGTAAGAATGTATGTGTGGGAAAAAATGGAGTATTCGGTACTATGCATGGTTTTATGTATCCACTGGGAGTTTGGAATGTATCCCCTGTGGATAAGGGGTGACGACTAAACTAAAAACTGAGTAGTATGATCAGCTATACCCTCTGCACCTTAAGGGGTTTAATAAAAACCTGATATTAGATTACTTCAGACATGATAACTAAAATAGCCAATCTTACCAGGATCACAGACTCACAGATTCTTAGAGTTGCAGAGGCCCTGCAAGGCCGTTAGTCCACTGTGCTATGTAATGCTGAATCACCTCTCAAACCTCTCTGGGAAGCTGCTCTACAGACTGTGACAGGGCACTTTAGTAGTAAAGAACTCAGAGCCACCTGCAGCAAAGACAATTTTATTGTTGGATTGCTAGGACTGCTAAAAAGATCTTCTTCAAAGTCTCAGTGGGACTCTGTTTCCCCAAGGTTCCTGGTTGGCTCTAGTTTCCTTTCAACTGCTTGGTTTCCTTTTTTCTAATTTCCTTTACCTCATTATGGTCTCAGCATCTCACCACAGATGTGAAAAATTTTTCTTCGTATTTAAATCTTGATTGTCACGATGCTGTCTTAGAAATGCTTGGTTAAAGGATTTTCTCTCAACCTCTCAATTTCACTATACAATATAAAAACATTTCTGTAGCTCACAAAAGCTCCGTGAGGCACAGAATTACTTTTAATTCCTTCCTAATTGAACTAAAAGTATAATTAATAACTCCATAGATGAATAGAATTGAGTATCAACATTGAAATAATTGTTAGATAAAATGCAAAAGCCCAATTTTAAATTTGCAATTATGATTTATTAAATATTTTTTATTCTGAATGGATATAGTATTTGTCAGGTCTGAAACACTGGATAGAGATAAAGCTGGATGTATACTCAGAACTAAGTAACAAAATATGAGATTTAATCAGTCATGGAGATTATTGCATTACCTATCACTGGTGTCCATTTGCTTAAAAGACTTGGTTTTAGAAAGAATCAGTTTAGATAAAATATTACACAATAGTTAAAGAGCAAAATACCAGATAGCTCAAGCACTATTAAAACATAGTCATGCAATGGCAGACTGGGTGTTCCAAACCAATTCCCTCACTAACAACAACTCAAAAGGTTGAAAAAAATACAAAAAGCTTTAATAGCTTCAAAGACCTAACAAGATACTGAGGATTAGTGGAACAAGTCACTGGCTGAAAAAGGAGCCAAAAATGTAGAACAGGATGCTCTGCCTATGGACATCTTCCCAGAATCAGAAGGGAGGCACCTGGGAGGAGATTTGAAAGCACAAGGGGCACAGTAAAGTGTTGAGCCAGGGACGAGATGGAGATCCCAGAGGACCAACCCCTCCCCGCCCCCCAGTCTCTGTCTCTGTCTCTGTCTTGATATCTTTTTTTCTCTCTCTCTCTCTCTCTC
>NW_007732381.1:116498-127266 GCF_000696425.1 Galeopterus variegatus | reverse complement strand
CACACACACACACACACACACACACACACACTGAGATTCCCCCATCTGTCCCCCACCTGTGGGTCCCTGAGAAGCAGATGAGAGGTGAGTGAAATCTTTGGGTGACACTTGGGGTTGACAGGTTTGGAGCTAAGATCCATCACAAGTGCACACAAGGATAAAACCACGTTCTGCAGAGGTTCTTACTTTTTTCTTTTTTTTCTTAACCCCTTTGAAAGCCTGGTGAAGCTTGTAGACCCTTTATCAGAGGAATTTTCTATATGCCTGAAATATGTAGGATTCCGAAGAATCCAATTAAACTTAAAAACAGCTATAAAAATGTGCTTTATAATAAAATTTATTCTTCAAAGTACATGATTCTTTGATTTTTCACAAATACATACAGTCCAGTAATCACCACCACAAACAAGATATGAAATAGTTCTATTTCCTCAAAAAATTTCTCATGTCTCTTTGTCATCAAGCCCTCCTCCAACCTCCACTGGTTTATTTTCTCCCCTGTAATTTTGCATTTTTTTACACTGCCATCTTTTCAGTCTTCTTTCACTCAGCATAATGCATTTGAGGCCCTCCCAAGTTGTTGTATATATCAATAGTTTATTTCTTTTTATTCTTGTGCAGTATGTCAGTACCGTAGTTTATCTAGTCACCCCTTGAAGCCCATTTTGGTTATTTCCCAATGTTTTTTTGTGATTAGGAATAAAAATACTATAGATATTCAGTACAGATTTCTTTGTGTGTGAACATATGTTTTTATTTCTCTTGGGTAAGTAAGAATTGTTGGGTCTGTTTGTTTTATTGAAACCCCTGTTTTAACATATTCTTGAAGAAGTGCAGGACTATTTCTTCTAAATTTCTAACAAATGTTGCCTTAAAAGGTGAAACTACTTTATTCCTTGGAAGATTTTCTTTGTGTTTCAATCAGTGAAAGCAGTGGTTTATAAATTAGCAGTCACTGTTCACTTACAATGGTTCTATTCATAATAATTTTATTAGCACTTTAAAAAGTTTCTTGATTTTCAGTATGAAAAATAAACATTCCCTTGTTTACTTGTTGATACACCTACAAACATTTTCCCACTACTTGAATGTGTAAGGTTTTAACTGTGTTCTTGTAGGTCGTCACACAATGACAAATAGGTGACCATGGTCTTACCCAGGCAAAGGGGCTGCCACTCTGTCATAAGGGTGTTTTCTTGGAGCAGTGGCAAGTGTGAAGGTAGCCTACGTAGAAGAAAGATTCCAGACCAGCATTCAATAATTTGTATTACTTCTGCCACAGTCACCAACTAGCCACACGAACTGGCCAAGCGCTTTGTCTCCATGGGCATCAGTTTCAGAGCTCACACTGTGGCAAGGTGAATGAGGTGCTCAGGGTACAAAACTGCAGAAGGGACTCACTCTAGGGACTGGCGCTGAACCTACACAATCCTATGAGCAAGTGCCCCCTCAAATTTTGCTTTCTACATGGCTCACTTGCCCAGCTCCAGTTCAGGTTGTGCTAATCTTGCAGATTGTCCATAGGAGGCAGGCCTTATAATCTTTCCTGGTACTAATTTAGGGCAACATGAACCAGTCAAAGTAAGACTTATATTACTCAATTGGGTTTAGTCAATAGCCAAGCTCAATAACACAGACCAAAAATACCCTCTTTACCTGCAACAGAAGGATAGATTTCTTTGCCCTACACTTCAGAAAGGCTTTGTGAATGCTGTGAAATTACCCTAAAGGGTGTATAATTAGAATATAGGGTATCTAATTAGATTATCATCTAATTATATCCACAGTCTTTATCTCACCGGCTTCAGTACTTTTCTTTGACATTTAGCCCAGGTGATGCCTTCTCTTGCTCCATGATGACATTTTCTTGTGCAGTCTAAGAATTCTCAAAATGGGGAGGGCGGTAGACGGTTTTAAGAGGCATGAGTTTCAAATAACACAAAGGGAGGGTATCCAAATATTTTTGAAAAGCTATTTTGTGATATGATAGAATATATGCTTTTGTGTTTGTCCATTCGATAACAAGTCTTAAAACTATGAGTATTTTAAGGTAATAAAAGCATAAATGTTATTTTGAGAAATTTGCAACCACAGTGATGTTTATTTTCAGGCAAGATTCTAGAAATGAGATTGCTGGATCCAAGGGTAAATGTGCAGATGTGGTTTCCCTAGGAATTGCCAAACTTCACTCCAAAGGGATTGCACCTTGCATTCCCCCAGCATTGTATGAGAGTGCCTGTTTCCACACAGCTGCTTCATACACTGCATTGACCAACTGGAGTTCTTGCCATTTTGATGGGTACAAAATAGTAACTCATTATCATTTTAATTTGCATTTCTATTACTGTATAAACAAGCTTGAACATCTTTTCATATGATTACAAGTCATTTGTATTTCTTTTTCTGCGAACTTTCTGTTTATTTCTTTAGCCTCTGTTTCTGGCAAGCTGTTGGCTTTTTTTTTTCTTTTCTACTTTTAAAAGCTCTTTCTACACTAGGAAAATCTAGAATTTGATTTTTGTATTAGTACTACTCTCTTTCTCTCAATATGTAATATGCCCTATTAATTTGCACATGGTATTTTTTTTGTTACTCACATTTTTTTAAAATGTAATAAAATTTATCTTTCATTTTTTACTTGCTGCTTCTAGATTTTGAGTAATAGACTAAAAAAATTCCCAGCTCACAGATTATGAAAATTCATCTATGTTTCTTTCTGGTACTCATATGATTCTATTTAAGGTTTGGAATTCATTTGAAAACCTGATGTACATTACAGGGAATGATCCAATTTTATCTTTGCCAGCTGTACCAAAACTACTAATTTAAATGTCCATCTCTTCCCTATCTATTTGAGATTTTTCCTGTATCATATATTAAATTTCCACATGCAATTAGTTCTACCTAAAAATATTCTATCAAATTTTATTAGTCCATCTGTTAATATCTCACTATTTTAATCATAGAAGTTTTAGGGCATGCTTTAATGTCTGATCAAGCTGAAATTCACTCATTGTTTCTTTTGAAAAAGAAGAATAAAATGGGTCTGCCTGGTTTTAATATTTACTATGTAGCTACAGAAATCAAGAGAATGTGGTATTGGCAAAGGGAGACACATAGGTGAATGGAACAGAAGAGAAACCAAGATGTAGCTCTACACAAGTATGTCTAAATGATTTTTGACAAAGAAGCAACAGCAACTCATGGAGGAAGGATATCCTTTCAGCAAATGGTGCTGAAATCATTGAATATCCATAGTAAGAAAAAAAGAAACTCAATCCAACTCACATCTTATATATAAGTTAATTCAAAATGGATCACAGATTTAAATATAAAATATACAATAAAAACTTTTTGGAAGAAAACATAGGAGAAAAGCTCTAGGACACACAGCAAGGTGAAGATATATATGACACAAAAAGCATGATCCTAAGAGAAAATATCAATAAAATGGCCTTCATTATAATTAAAGCTTTTGTTTCATAAGAGGCTATGCTAAGAAGCTGAAAAGACAAGCTACAGACTGGGAGAAAATATTTGCAAACCTTATATCACAAAAAGGACTCATATTTAAAATATGAAAAAGACTCACAAAATTGAACACAAAAAACCAAACAGTCCAATTAGAAAATGGGCAAAAGGCATGAACAGGCATTTTACTGAAGAGAACATATGGATGGCAAATAAGCACATGAAAGATATTAAACTTCATTAGCCATTAAGGAAATGCAAATTAAAATCAGAATTAGACATCACTACACATCTATTAGAAAAATTAGAAAAAAAAAATGACAATGCCAATTGCTGGCAAAGGTGTGTAGAAACCGGATCCAACGTACATTGCTGGTATGGATATTAAATGACATAGCCACTCTGGAAAATAATTTGACACTTTCTGTATGGGCAGAATAATGGTTCCCAAAAATGTTGACTCTCTGATCCCTGAACCTGTAAATATGTTACCTTAGATAGCAAAAGCGACTTTGTAGATGTAACTGAGGCTAAGAACCTTGAGAAAGGGAGATTATCCTGGATAACATGTGCAAAAACCAATCCAATCACTTACACATGATATTATTGGCTTTGAAGATGGAGGAAAAGAGCCATAAGCCAAGGAATGCAGGCACTTCTACAAGCTGGAAAAGGCAAGAAAGTGGATTATCCCCTGGAGAACACAGATCTGCCAACACCATATTAGCCCAGTGAGACCCAATGTGGACCTCTGGCCACTAGAACTGTAAGAACTATAAGACAACACAATTGTAGTGCTTAAGCCACTAAGTTTGTTGTCACAGCAACAGAAAATTAATGGGTTTTCCTTAAAAGCTAAATATAAACTTTATGACTCAACAACAGACTCCTCGGCGTTTATCTTAGAAAAAGAACTTACACCCACACAAAAACCAGTACAGAAATGTTCATAGCAGCTTTATCTGTAATAGCCAAATATTGGTAATAGCCCACATGTTCTTCAAACAGTTGAACTATGCTACATCCGTACCATGGAATAACACTCAATGATAAAAAATGTCCACCATTGACACAATGACATGTATGGATCTCAAGGGCAACATATTGAGTGAAAAAAGGTCATATACTGTATATGACTTTCTTGAAATGGAAATATTGCAGAGATGAGGAATGGATTAGTATCTATGGAGATGGGAAGGGGTAGCATGAGTGGGATATTTGAGATGATGAAACAAATCTGTGCCCTGATTGTGTTGTTGGTTAACAAATCTGCAGAGGGGAAACTCACACACACACACACACACACACACACACGAATGCTTGAAAATCTGGTAAAACCTGAGCATAGTGTGGGTTGCACTAATGTTGATTTCATTGTTTGGGTATTGTACTATAATTCTGTTAGATGTTACCATTTGGAGAAATTGGGTAAATGACATATGGGACCTTGTTGCACTAATTCACAATTTTCTGTGGATCTATAATTATTTCAAAATAAAAGTTGAAAAAGTAATAGAAGAATATTTGGGGGAAATTCCCTTATCATCAGGAACTATAAACAACTTTCCTAACTATTACTTCAAATCTAGAGACCATAAGTGAAATGATTGATGGATGTAGTTACACAAAAATAGAAAGTTTTCCATGTTACATGAAAAAGAAAGCCAAGTAAAGTAAAAAGAAATCTGGCAAATTGGAAAATTATTTGCAATTTACATCAAAAAAGCAACATTTTTTGATATATAAGATACTTATAAAAATAGAAAAATTAGGATGTCTCTGAAGACTAATGGACTAAGAATATTAATGTGAAGTTCATAAGCACATGAAGATAAAATTCATAGGAAAGAAAATATGAATCATAATGTATGTGACTCACAATCATGTGAAAATATGCTCACTTCCACTCACAATAAAAGAAATGATAAGTTAAATTGTAATAAGAAACCATTTCTCACTTGTTAAATTGGAAACAAAAGAAATGTTTGACAACACGCTCTGCTGTAAGGATGTGGGGAAGATCAGTCATGCTCAGGTTTCCCTGGAGGTAATGAAAATTGATAAGTGCCTGTGTAGGCATAGATGGTAATTTCTAGGGAAATTCCACATTAATTTACCCTTTGACCCAACAACTTCACTTCTAGGAATGGATGCCAAAAATACACAGACAAAAATATGAAAAGTCATATGCTTCAGGCATCCTTTGCAGGAGTACTTGATATATCAATAGACTAGAAACAACCCAGGCCATCATACAGGAGAATCAACTGTGGTACTCTATCGTGGAGTAGTAGGAAGTTGTAAAAAGTCATGAGGAGTGTCTCTATATCTTAATTTGGAGAGTTTTCTGTAACATTTTGTTGCCTGGAAATAAAGGGGATAAAAGTGAGTATTGTTTCTACCATGTATCTAAGTAAAAGTGAGAATATTAAATTGTATGTGTGTGTGTACGCTTAACCACAGCTAGGGAAAAAATGGAAACATTATAAAAGAGACAGAGTTAGAAACTATACATCATTGAATATGCTTTGTTTCATAAATTTGATTTTAGAATCGTAATTCTTAGAAAGTTATATAGAAAAATAAATGTTTTTCTGTTTGGTGGCATATTCAGAATGAAACTATTATAATTGACTCTAATACCCCAGTCATTTGGCTGTGCATTCCTCATAGGATATACCCCTGGGGGAGAAAATGTAACAAAAAGATTCTCAAGTTGTGTACAGTAAACATGTTGGTGACGGTGTTGTTTATTTTTTTTTCCAGACTGTTGGATATGTGTATTTGGGGATTCATTGAATGAGTAATTATATGATATTTTAATTCTATCACTCATCTCTGTGTCCTAGAGTGTCGGGAACACACACACACACACACACACACACACAAATACACATGTATACTGTTTTTCCAGACTGTTGGATATGTGTATTTGGGGATTCATTGAATGAGTAATTATATGATATTTTAATTCTATCACTCATCTCTGTGTCCTAGAGTGTCAGGAACACACACACACACAAATACATATGTATGTGTATGGTATGTGTATGTGTGTGTATTTGCTGGTTTTGCTCCCTGAAAAATGCCTTGGAAATATATGTGATAAACCAGTAGCAAAGACTCCCATAGGTCACAGATTGTAACCTTGAAATGCCACTTTTCACCAAAAGGAACTAGACCTTTAGAATGACAAATTTGAATTCTGGGGCAGAAAACATATAGGTAATTTTGGAGTATCTTGTTATACAAGATAACAAGATCTCTATCAAACAATAGTAAGATCACGTCTAAACAAATTTGAAGTCAATCTAGGTAAGTGTTTATTGGCCAAAAGTGGTACAATTTAAGCATCACTAAAACTGATTTCTGCAATATATTTAAACACAGCAAATATGTATAAAACAATAGAGCGCTCTATGGGACCAAAAGAAAAAAAAAATCACCTTGGTCACCACTGAAAACTTAAAAAGAAAGGGAAAGAATTAAGCATTTTATCACATATCTCCATACTACTAGGTCATCAAAAAATAGATGAGGCAAATTTTGTGTTGTAGAAGTATTCTAGTTAACAAATGAAGAAAAACTGACAGAATTAAAACATTCTCATTTTGTAACACATTTAATGAGTATATCTAAGCACTGATCATTGACTAGTGCTACCATTACAGAAAGTGGGAAGGAAATTTACATACCTCCTGATATGCAAGTAAACAAGTCTTACCCCCACCTGAATCAATCCCAAATCTGATCAGGGATTTTCAGGTTCAATTTAGCAAAGATACGGAGGACAGAATAATATGTTGAGTGACATATGATATGTTGAGTAAAAGAGGTTCAACAACAACCATCCAGCTGTAATCAGCAAAATTCAGCTTGTGGGAAGCTCTGCAAGAGAAGTGATACAATTTCTTTAACAAATACATTGCAAGGGGTGGTGGAGAGAGATAGAAACCTAAAGTCTAAAAAAGAGACCCAGGAGACCTATTTACTATTTGCAATGTCTGCCATATTTGAATACTGATTCAAACAAACTGTTAAAAAATGGCATTTATGAGAGAATTGGAAATTATTTTTTGATTTGTGGTTTTGGTTACTCGACTCTGTACATTTGTTAAAACTCATAGAAATGTACACAAAGTAGAGTAAATTTTTCTGTAAATAAATTTTAAAATGTTTTAAATAAACGATAGCAAACCAAATCCATAAATATATAAAAATGATAATACATCATGCCCAAATTAAGTTTATCCCATGATTACAAGTTTTGTAAACATTAGAAAAATCAGACAATTTAATTTATACATTAATGAATCAACAGAGAAAAAAATGACACCTCAATAATGTTTGATGGAATTTACCATTCATTCATGTCAAAAACTCTTACAAAAATGTGAACAGAAGAGGACTTCCTTAATCTGAGAAGGGAATCCACAAAAATCATACAGCAAACATCACAGATTTCCTTTGAGATCTGGAGCAAGACAAGGATACCGACTGCCACACTGTGGGTCCTCTTGAAAGGAGACACCGAGAGAAAATCATAACCAGCAGCTAAGACGCCAAGCAGAATATAATGGAAGTTAAAGGAGTTTATGGTACTCAATGAAGTCAAATATCATTTCATGAAACTTTTGTTTTAACTTTAGGTGTGTCTACTAGGCTGTGATGTAATACCTGTTTCTTGTGTGGTTCACATCAGAAAAGTATGAGAAGCACCACACAGAGAACAGCGTCAAAATACCTTTGTAAGTTTCCTAAGTCTGTGCTCATCCCCGATTCTGCCTGCTCGTCCACCTCCACTCCCCCGTCCCTCTGTTTCATTCTTTCTAGCATCATTTGCCTACTTGCATCTGTCTGTCCCTTGAATACACCGTCACTGCAGCACTTGGGTAAGTGTACTTCAATTATTTACCTACAAGCCTCTTTATTACTGGACAGGGTGCTTTTTGAGGGCAGGATGGTGCCTCAACAGTCTTTTTAATTGGAATGATAAATATTTGAAAAAAAAAAAAAAAAAAGAAAACGAAGAAGAGAGGGAAGGAAAGATGGAGCTGAGCCCAGAACAGCAGAAGAACATTTCCAGTAATGTGTCTTTATTCGGGCTCGAGCACAGTGTGTGGAGTTGGAGGGAACCTTCAAGTGGGGAGTGTGCTTGACATCTGCCACTCACTGCCTGCCGAGCCCAGCAGCAAACGCATTGAGCTGTACTTTCCCACGTGGACCCCTCTCACCTAGACACAGTGACAGGCTCCCCACAGGACCACTTTCTATAATGAGAAATGTGCCATGCAAGTATTTTGGCCAACAGGGGACATTGAACTGTCAAATTATCCTGTGCTCTGGGGTAGCAGGAGCAGCCTGCTTCTGTTATCATTTGCTTCTCATTATTGTTAGTTTTATTCACTTCATGGTGCCATCTAAATCCTGATGAGGAAAGTCAACAGATAGCTGAGCACGATTCTAGCATCCCCCCCCCCCAAAGCCTGCAAGATGGTTTACTCATAAACTGGAGGAAGAAGCCCTTCTACGGGGACTGGAGAAACCACTCCATTTCTCTGCTAGTTCTGGAAATACTTTCTGAGGAAGAATATGAGCCCAGAACTGTGCATGTGAAGATGTAGTGGTGAATAAAGTAGATGTCTGGGCATTCATACAGACCAGTAAAGAGAAAGACGTAAAAGTACGGATATAAAAATAGAGGTCTGCACTACATGCCTCCCAAGCATTAATCATCTGGGATATAGATGCATACAAATCATCTGGGATACTTGATAAAATGCAGGGTCTGATTCAGTAGGTTTGGGATGGGTCCTGAGAGTCTGCATTTGTAACAAGTACTCACATGATACTGAGGTTGCTGGTCCACTCATGGCCCTTTAACTATGATTTAGAAACACAGAGAAGTGGCAGTTTACCCCTCTAGTGGTGTGTGAATAGAACAGTTTTCCCAAAGGGTCCAGGATTTTATCCAAATCTTCACAGCTGAGTAACTGTGCCCAAGCAAATCTACGGGTTACAAACGTGAGATGCCCATAATAGAGACTTGTTCTAGTATAATAGACTTGTTCTGGCATCTGATTTTCATCAGCAATGACCTTGGCAAACTCATCAATGAATTTCTTCATTGCTTCTTGATCAGCAGATCCTCTATCACCATAAATCTTAAAAATTTAATATTGTACCTTTTCTTAAATTTTTGCAGCCAGCCTGTTGAATATTCAAGTTCCCTTCAATTTTCAGATCATTGTGATAGATCTTTGCTTGTTTCATGATCAGCATACCATTAAATGGCATGTGTTCACTGCAACACTGATGGATCCAATCTTTTAATACATGATCAAGATCTTCATTTCTAGCAGTGGCGCACTGGAGAGTGCACTGCTTGGGAGTGCGGAGGCGCTCCCACCAAGGGTTCGGATCCCATGTGGAGACCGGTTCCCGCTCACTGGCTGAGTGCGGTGCAGGCGCAACACCGAGGGTTGTGATCCTGTTACCGGTCAGTAAAAAAGACAAAAAGGAAAAAAAAAAAAAGATCTTCATTTCTAGTTTATGCAGTGTTTTTCTATTTTTTATTGGTATCTGTTCGTCACTTTCAGTGCAGAACTTGAATGGCTTATCCTTCCGTTTCTTCAGGTCATAGATGGTGGTCATTTCAACACCGCACTCTTCTATGTTTTGCTCTTACACTGCTGTACAGTTTCTCCAACATCTTCATTTTCTGTGCTGTAGATAAACATAAATGCTTATGTTTTTTTAAATCATTCTTATAACAGGCCTTTACAACATGTTAAATGTTATCTTGACAACAAAGAGAATAAACAAAAAAACACAGTGAGTAATGCACATAGGTCTTGGCCCCATGTGGGACATTGTACTATATGTGGGCATGCTTACATGGGGAAATCTGGGCATGCACAAAAAGATGTATTGCAGCTGAAGGGGGCTGGGAAGGCCTTCTTTTTTTTTTTCTCAGAGGTGCTGAATAAACTGTGTTGTGAACCTGCGTTTTGACTGTGACCCACCATGTGAGATCAAGTGTGAAATTTTCCATTTATGGTGTCAGGTTGGTGCTCAAGTTTTGGATTTGGGAGAATTTTGGAATTCAGATTTTTAAATTAGAAATGCTCAACCAGTATCTGTGCTTTTTTTCTCTCGAGAAAATGAGTACTCAATATCTCCTGCTTTACCTGTGAAGTAATTTGTAAATAGGCTGAAGAAAATGATATCAACCCGCTGGTTTTATGTATATTCCTACATATGTGATGATATGATGTGTGCAGAGTATTAAAATGCC
>NW_007732381.1:113365-115016 GCF_000696425.1 Galeopterus variegatus | reverse complement strand
TTTTTTTTTCTCCTTTTTTTTTTTTTTTTTTTTTACTGACCAGTAACAGGATCGCAACCCTCGGTGTTGCGCCTGGTTGTGCCCGCACCGTGCTCAGCCAGTAAGCGGGAACCGGTCTCCACATGGGATCTGAAACCTCAGCGGGAGCACCACCGCACTCCCAAGTGGCGCACTCTCCAGTGCGCTACCGGGCCGGCCCTAAATTTCACCATTTTAAAGTAAACAATTCAGTTTTCCTTAGTGCATTCACAATATTGTGCAACTACCACCTCTACTTAATTTGAAAACATATTTATCATTTTCCCCCAAAATCCCATATTCATTAAGTATTCACTCCCCATTCCCCACTTCCTTTGTCCTCTAGCAACCACTAATCTGTTTCATTCTCTATGGATTTACCTATTCAGGATATTTAATATTGTTATGGATTGAATATTTGTGTCTCCCCCAATTACATATGTTGAAAACCTAACCCCCAATGAGAAAGTATTCAGCGTCTTTGGGAAGTACATGCTAAAAGGTGGGCGTTTGGAAGATCTGAGGGTTAATTAACGCCCTTGTAGGAAGAGCCATAAGAGCTCGTTCCCTTTCTCTGCTCTCCAGCATGTGAGGATACAACAAAAGGCACCTTCTCATCAGACACTGGATCTGCCAGCACCTTGATCTTGGTCTTCCCAGCCTCTAGAACTGTGAGAATTAAATATTTTTTGTTTAAGCCATTAGTCTATGGTAATTTGTTACAGCAGCTCAAACTAGCTAAAACACATACAAATGGAACCATAAAATATGTGAAATTTTATGACAGCCTTCTTTCACTTAGCATAATTCAAGGTTCATCAATGTTTTAGCATATATCAGTACTTCACTCCTGGCTAGACAAAATTGCATTACATGTATATGTCACATTAAAAAAAAAAATCAATGTATTAGTTAATGGGAAATGGGATATTTCCACCTTTTGGCTATTGTGAATAATGTTACTATATTCACATGCAAGTTTCTGTTTAAATACCTGTTTTCAGGTTTTTTAGGTATATATCAAAAATTGGAATTGCTGAGTCATTTAGCAACTCTGTGTCTAACTTTTTGAGGAATTGTAAAACTCACTCATTTACACTGGATACACTACTTAACATTACCAGTGGCGATGTATGAAAGTTCCAATTTCTCCACATTCTTGCCAACACTTGTTATTTTCCATTAAAAAAGCATGTATAGCCATCCTAGTGGGCGTGAAGTGGAAACATTACGATTTTGATTTGCTATTCCTTAAAAACAAGTGATGCTGAACATGTTTTCATGGCCTCCCAAGGAATTTGTATATCTTCTTTGGAGAAATGTCAAGTTCTTTCCCATTTATTTAATTGGGTTGGTTGTCTTTTGGTTGCTGAATTGCAAAAAAAAATTTTTTTAAAACATATTCTGGACCCTAACTCCTTATCAGATATGTAATTTGTAAAGATTTTCTCTTATTCTTTAGGTGGTCATTTTACTTTCCTAATAATGTTTTTTTGTGAATAAGAGTTTTAAATTTTGATAAAGTATACTTGACTTACTTTTTATTTTGTTGCTGTGCTTTTGGTGTCATACGAATCCATTCCCAAATCCAAGAACATGAAGATGTACAAATATGTTTTATTCTAAGTATTTT
>NW_007732381.1:111108-112197 GCF_000696425.1 Galeopterus variegatus | reverse complement strand
TGGTTTACAGTGCTGTTAAAGTTCTTAATATCCTTTCAGTCTAGTTGTTCTATGTGTTGTGAAAGGTGGGATATTGAGTCAACAACTATTGTAGTAGAACTGTCTAATTCTCCCTTCAGTCCTTTCAGTTTTTGCTTCATATATTTTGTGATTCTCTTGTTAGGTGCATAAATGTTTATAATTGTTATATCCTCTTGATGGGTTGATTATTTTATGAATTTAAAATGTTCTTCATTCCTTGTAACAATTTTTGAAGTCTGATTTGTCTGATATTAGTACAGCCATTTCAGCTTCCTTTCATTTACTATTTTCATACATTATATTTTCCATCCTTATACTTTGCCTTGTTGTATCTTTGGATCTAAAGTGAGTCTCCTGTAGACAGCATATAGGTGGATGATTGTTTTTTCCATGCATCCTGCCTATCTCTGACTTTTAATTAAAGAGTTTAAGCCATTTACATTTTAAATAATTACTNGAATCCATTCCCAAATCCAAGAACATGAAGATGTACAAATATGTTTTATTCTAAGTATTTTTCTTTTTTTTAGTTTGACCTTTTATATTTAGGTCTTTTATCCATTTTAAGTTAAGTTTAGCATATGGTATGAGGTAAGGGTCCAACTTCCTTCTTTTGAATGTCATTCCAACACAATTTGTTGAAAACCTACTCTTACCCTTATTGAATTGTTTTGGATTGTTTTGGTACTCTTGTCAAAAATCAATTAACGATAGGTGTATTTTTTTAATTTCTGGATTTTCAGTCTATTCCATCAATCTATATGTCTATCCTAATGCCAGTACCACACTGGCATTGGAGATTTGTAGTGAGCTTTGAAATTGGAAATTGGAAATCTTCCAACTTTATTTTTCTTTTTCAAGATTAATACAAACCTTTTCCACTTCATAAATAAGTAAAGACATTGATGTTTTGATAGGAATTGCACTGAATCTACACATCATGTGGGGTACTTTGTCATCTTAACAAGATGACACTTTGTAGGATCTCAATAGAAACTTCTTGTAATTTTGATATTTGAAAATTTATTAAAAGTTGTATTGTGATGTAACATGTAATCTATCCTGATG
>NW_007732381.1:109828-110128 GCF_000696425.1 Galeopterus variegatus | reverse complement strand
AGCTAAATAGGCATTTCTCAAAGGAAGATATATGAATGACCAACAGACACATGACAAAATGCTCAACATCACTCAACATTTGGGAAATGCAAATCAAAACCACACTGAAATACCATCTCACTCCAGTTAAGATGGCTAATATCCAAATGACTGTGAATGATAAATGCTGGCAAGGTTGTGGAGAAAAAGGAACTCTCATACACTGTTGGTGGGACAGCAACATGGTGCAGCCTCTATGGAAAATCGTATGGAAGTTCCTCAAACAATTGCAGATAGATTTACCATATGACCCAGCTATCC
>NW_007732381.1:91385-108828 GCF_000696425.1 Galeopterus variegatus | reverse complement strand
GACTCTCTATAAGTTAGGTATAGAAGGAAAGTATCTCAACATAATTAAACCATATATGATAAACCCACGGCCAATATCACCTTGAATGGGGAAAAGCTGAAAGATTTTCCTTTAAGAACAGGAACTAGACAAGGATGCCCACTCTCGCCACTCCTATTCAACATAGTGTTGAAGTACTAGCCAGAGCATTCAGAGAAGAGAAGGTAATAAATGTCATCCAGATTGGAAAAGATGAAGTCAAACTGTCCCTCTTTGCAGATGACCTGATCCTATATATTGAACAGCCTAAAGCCTCTCCAAAAAGCTATTGGAGTTGATAAATGATTTCAGCAAAGTAGCAGGATACAAAATCAACACACAAAAATCAGTAGCAATTTCTAATCTCCAATAGTGAATATGCAGAAAGATAAATCAAGAAAGCTTGCCTGTTTACAATAGTCACCCAAAAATAAAATACTTAGGAATTGAGTTAACCAAGGATGTGAAAAATCTCTATAATGAGAACTACAAATCACTCCTGAGAGAAATTAGAGAGAATACAAGAATAAGGAAAGATATCCCATGCTCTTGGATTGAAGAATCAACATTGTGAGAATGTCCATACTACCCAAAGTGATATACAAATTCAATGCAATCCCCATCAAAATTACAATGACATTTTTATCAGAAATGGAAAGAACTATCCAGACATTTATATGGAATAACAAAAGACCATGCATAACCAAAGAAATTCTGAGCAAAAAAAATAAAGCTGGAGCATGACACTACCATACTTCAAACTATACTACAAAGCTATAATAACCAAAACAGCATGGTACTGGCATAAAAACAGACACACTGATCAATGTAATAGAATAGAGAATCCAGAAATCAACCCACACACTTACGGCCATCTGATCTTTGACAAAGGCACCAAGCCTATAAACTGGGGAAGAGACTGCCTCTTCAGCAAATGGTGCTGGGAGAACTGGATATACATATGCAGGAAAATGAAACTAGACCCATACCTCTCACCATATACTAAAACCAACTCAAAATAGATTATGAATTAAATATGCACCCTGAAACAATAAAACTTCTCAAAGAAAACATAGGAGAAACACTTCAGGAAGTAGGGCTTGGCACAGACTTCATGAATATGACCCCAAAAGCATGGGCAACCAAAGGAAAAATAAACAAATGTGATTATGTCAAACTAAAAATCTTCTGCACAGCAAAAGAAATAACAGAGTTGAAAGACAACCAGCAGCGTGGGAGAAAACATTTGCAAAATATACATCTGACAAAGGATTAATATCCAGAATATACAAGGAACTGAAACAACTTTACAACCAAAAAAACAAGTAACCTAATTAGAAAATGGGCAAAAGAGCTAAATAGGCATTTCTCAAAGGAAGATATATGAATGACCAACAGACACATGACAAAATACTCAACATCACTCAACATTTGGGAAATGCAAATCAAAACCACACTGAAATACCATCTCACCCCAGTTAAGATGGCTAATATCCAAATGACTGTGAATGATAAATGCTGGCAAGGTTGTGGAGAAAAAGGAACTCTCATACACTGTTGGTGGGACGGCAACATGGTGCAGCCTCTATGGAAAATCGTATGGAAGTTCCTCAAACAATTGCAGATAGATCGACCATATGACCCAGGTATCCCACCACTGGGAATATACCCAGAGGAATGGAAATCATCAAGTCAAAGGTATACCTGTTCATTGGAGCACTCTTTACAATAGCCAAGAGTTAGAACCAGCCCAGATGTCCATCATCAGATGGGTGGATATGGAATATGTCATATATCTACACAATGGAATACTACTCAGCTATAAAAAAGAATGAAATACTGTCATTTGCAACCACATGGATGGACTAGAGAGAATTATATTAAGTGAAACAAGTCAGGCACAGAAAGAGAAATATCATATGTTTGTACTTATTTGTGGGAGCTAAAAATAAATAAATAAAGACACAAACTGGCAGGGGGAGGGAAGAAGACACAATAATTACAATTCTTTGAAGTTGATACGACAAGTGAACAGATATGAGGTTGTTGAGAGGGAGGGAGAAGAGGGAGGTGGGAGGGAGGTTTTGGTAATGGGCCACAATAATCAACCACATTGTATACTGACAAAATAAAATTAAATTAAAAAAAAAATAGAAATAAAAAAGAAAATAAAATAAAAAACAATTATGTTTGAATTTATACCAGCTTAGTTTCAGTAGTATACAAAAATTCTGCTTCTTTACAGCTTCGTCTATCCCCTTCTTCATGCTATTATTATCCCAATTACATCTTTATATTTCATATGCCCATCACCATAAACTAATAATTGTGTTTCATGATTTTGTGTTTAAATCACATGGAAACAAAAATAGGAGATGCAAGCCAAAAATTAAAAAATACTGGCTTTTATTTACCTCTTTGGCTATTTTTGCTGATATCCTTTGTTTCTTCCTGTGGCTTTCTTTCTATCTAATGTCCTTTCACTTCAACCTAATGAACTCCTTTTTAGTATTCCTTGTACAGGACTACTAGTAATGAACTCATTTTTATTTATTTGTTTATTTATTTATTTGTTTACTCATTTATTTAAATCCATAAGTGTATTAGTCTGTTTCTGTTGTTTATAACAAAATACTTGGAACTGGGTAATTTATAAAGAAAATGAGGTTTATTGCTGACAGTTTCTGAGGCTTGAAAGTTCAATGTCCCTCTCATGGTGGTGACAGTGACCCAGGGGTCTCACACTGCAAGATGGTGGAAGCAGAGAGAGGAGAGACAGACAGACTCTCCTCTTAAAGCCCTCAGAACCACGCCCCTGACCACCATTTTTAATCCATTCACTACTGCACGGTCCTACAATCCAAACACCTCTTCAAGGCTCCACCTTTCAATTACTATAATAGGATTTCCCACCCTCTTAACAGTCATAGTGGGGGCTAAGCTTCTAATACAGAATACTTGGGGGACATAATTCAAGTTTCAATGAGTTTTGGGGAAACATAATTCAATCCACTACAAGAGGTATCTTAATTTATTCTTCATTTTTTTATTTTTATTTTTTGGCAGCTGGCCAGTGCAGGGATCCGAACCCTTGACCTTAGTGTTACAGCACCATGCCCTAACCTACTGAGGGAACCAGCCAGCCCCAATTCTTCATTTTTAAAGGAAAGTTTTGCTGGATATAGAATTCTTGGTTGACAGTTTTTTTCTTTTACTACTTTACCTAGGTCATCTCACTGTCTCCTGACCTATACAATTTCTAAAGAGAAATTAGCTTTAATCTTATTGAGGATTTATGTATATGACACATTGTTTCTCTTTTGCCTCTTCCAAGAATCTCTCTTTGTCTTTGGTTTTGACAACTTGACTATAATTTGTGGATATTTTTGAGTTCATCTTTTTTGCAATTCATGGGACTTCCTGGATATGTAGATTCATGTGTTTCATAAAATTTTGAACCAACATTTCTTCAAAAGTTTTTTATTCCCCCTTTTTCTGTCTCTTCTTCCTCTGGAATTCTGATCAGTCATAAGTTCATATACTTGATAAAGTCCTATGAGTCTCTTAGGCTCTATTTATTTTTCCTCATTCTTTTCTCTTTCTGCTCTTCAGACTGAATAATCTCAATTGACCTATCTTCAAGTTCGCTAGTTCTTTCTTTTTCTTGCTTAAATTTGATATTAACTACACTGGTAAATACTTAATTTCCATTACTGTATTTTTTAGCTTTAGAATTCCTATTGGGTTTCTTTTTACAGTTTCTATTTCTTTATTGGTATTTTCTATTTGCTGAAACATTGTTCTCCTGGTTTCCATTAGTTCTTTGTGCATTTTTTTTAGCTCTTTACGATATTTAGTGTAATTTTTTTCTAGTAAACCCAATGTCTATGCTTCCTTAAGGATAGTTTTATTAATTTATTTTTTTCCCTTTTGAGTGGGACATATTTCCTTGTTTATTTGCATGCATGCCTTATAATTTTTTTATTGAAAGCTGTACTTTGGGAATATTTGCTATGAAAACTATAGAAATCATATTCTCCTCACCACCCAGGTTTGCATTTCTGTTTGATAGGGGTTGTTATTTGTTAATGACTCTTCTAAAGTCTATGTCCATGTCATACATGGCCACTGAAATCTCTGTTTCATTATCTTAGTAGTCAGCTAGTATTTTTAAGGTTTGCATTTCTGTTTGATAGGGGTTGTTATTTGTTAATGACTCTTCTAAAGTCTATGTCCGTGTCATACATGGCCACTGAAATCTCTGTTTCATTATCTTAGTAGTCAGCTAGTATTTTTAAAAAAGTTCCTTAAATACCTGAAGTCAAGAAAAGAAAAGAAAAAAAAATCCTAGTCTTTGTAGATTAGTTTTCTGTTAGGGTACTTTAATGCTCAGCCAGGCCATTTACAACTCTACCTTAGCTTTTACTTTCTTCTGTGTGAAGCCTGAAGGTCAGCAGAGGTAAAATGTTAAGGCCTTTACTGAGCATGCATCTATTTATGAGAATGGCCTTGGTATTTTTGATTCTCCGGTGTATTCAGAAGCTTCTTAAAGCGCTTATTTCCCCACACATTTTATCTCCTAGTGCTGTGGTTTGAATGTCTCTGCCAGTCCCTGATGTTGCAGTAATAAGAGGAGGGGACTTTAAGAGGCGATTGGGTCACGAGAGCAGAGCTCGTTAATGGATTAGTAGGTTAATTGGTTATCAGGGGAGTGAGACTTGTGGCTTCATAACAAGACCTGAGCTAGCAGACTCAGCCCCTCAGCACATGATGCCCTGCACCAGCTTGGAGCTCTGCAGTGAGTTCAAACCAAGCCGAAGGCCTTCACTCGACCTACCCCTTGATCTTGGATATCCTAACCTTTAGGACTGTAATGAATATATTTTGTTTTCTTTTTTATAAATTACCATTTCATGTATTCTGCTATAAGAAAATAGACTAATACACCCAGTTTCTTCTTCCCAGGCTTTTTGGACTGTAGATCACTTGTTCTGACTGTTCTCCCTTGCCATAGGCTGCTGCAAGCCAATACTTTTGCCTTTAAATATTTTACTAAGAGCTGCCTAGGAAGCTTCCTCTGCTCTAAGAATCCTCTGAGTTAGACAAAATCAATGCCAGCCTCCTGTGTTAGACTTTGAGGGAGCCACAGACAGGCTGAAATAGAGAACTACAATTTTTTGAGAATAAGGTCTCTATTGTTCACTATGGTACTTGCAACCTGCACCAGGAGTTCAGATTGCCATTTACATGGCTCATGATATTCTGGAGAGTGGGGAATAATAGGCAGGTGATTTAAAATACCTCAATGCTTTCTTACTGTGATGAAGACACTTTCTACTTTATTAATCTTTTCCCTGATTATTGTAAGCTTTTGATTAGATTACAGAGTTCTGCAAAAGTTTAGTTCTGATGATTTTTATCCAGCTTATTATTATTATTGTTAGGTTTTTTTTTTTTTTGATGGACAGACCTATGGAGCTCCCTACTTCACCATATTTGTTTTTTTTTTGGTTTTTTTTTTTTTTTTTTTTGATGGACAGACCTATGGAGCTCCCTACTTCACCATATTTGTTAAATTCACCATATTGTAATTAATCCATGTTTCTGTTCAATTTGAACAGAGGAGGAAGCCATGTTAAATTGAGCATTAATTATTGTGAAGCATGTTACTTCTGGAGACATTCTGTTTACTTCTGGAGCAAAAAGTTTCTGATCTTCCATCTACTTTCATGAGGTGTCACTGTGCTGTCCTCATGGGAACTCAATCTTGATCACAGGAGAAAGAACCCAACTGTTGACTGAGGTAAAAGTTACCCTTACATTGATCTCAGCTGCACATGACTTTGTGCCTTACCTGTGACTCTTACTCTTTGTCTCAGATAGGGTTTATTAAAATGCGGCTTTTAACATTCTAGAGATTTCCGAGAGTCAGTTTTTGTGGAGGATCTGGAGCATTCATACCATCTTTCATACCTAACAGCCATTCATTCAGTGTTTAGAACAACTTAACACCTACCCTATATGAAGACAAATCCAGGAACTGGAGAGACAGGTAGGAATAATATAGGGCCCTGTCCACACAGAAGTCATGGATAGCAGATACTGTACGCATTCAGATCAAAATTTCTATTGTTAAGTAATTGTGGGAAGGGATATGTGTTAAAAAGAAGTGATGGACCATAAACCTATATCCATAATTTTTATTTATTAGCAAGAAAGTTTAGCAATTTCAGCAGCGTACAGTTTTGTTTTACTCCAATAATCTCATGGAGAAATTTTCTAACATGTGTATGTATTTTTTTTTAAGTAAAAATAGGCAACTCTAAAACCCAAATAGTTACCTAAAAATCAGGAAGGCTCTGTCACAGTGTTTATCAGACCTATTTACCCCATTCCCACATGAAAACTAAGCACGACACAGTGTTCTAAAGGTTCTGAATTATAGTAATCTAAGTTCTAATGACCCTATGAAATCTGATTCATGAGTACGAAAAAAAAAAAGAAAAAAGAAGGGCCAATTAGTCTGTTATTAACGTTGTTCATAAAATCCATTTGGGGTGATGGAGCTTAAAAAGCAAAATAGTACATTTAGCTAAGGTTGAATAAATAGTGAATTTAGTCTCCTTCCATAAACAAGTAGAAAACTGGACAAAATTATATGAAAGATCTATTTCATGGGGGCAGAACAGGACTCTGATATCTGAGCAAAGAGAGACGAATAAGGTGAGCTCTATAATCACCCCAGGTTTCTGAGCCACATTCTAGACAATGACTTTCCAGGGGGACAGAATGAGAGCCCAAGCATAGAACTGTGGTCTCCCTGAGTTGAGGACACAGAGATTAGAATTCATGGGGCTTGGGGCTGCTATGATGCTCAGGATGGATACCACACAGGAAGAAGCTACGCAGAGAAAAAGCAATGAAAATTTTCATAGGCTTCTCTTTGAGTCTGTATCTATGCATGTGTACGGTGATCCCCCCAAGGCCAGGCAAAGAACGACCGACCAAAGACCTTCAGGCTCAACAGCTAAATGATTATCAGAACACATGGGGATGAGAGACTTTTCTAGTTCCAACCAATCAGAATAGAGAGTCCTCGTTAAATATCCAGGACAAGTAGTGAACCTTTACCTTCAGGCTCAACAGCTAAATGATTATCAGAACACATGGGGATGAGAGACTTTTCTAGTTACAACCAATCAGAATAGAGAGTCCTTGTTAAATATCCAGGACAAGTAGTGAACCTTTATAGTAGGGCTAAACTATTTAAAAATAAACCTTGATGCGGGAGAGGGAGGAGGGAGGGAGGTTTTGGTGATGGGACACAATAACTAACTACATTGTATATTGACAAAATAAAAAAAATAAAATAAATATAAAAATAAATAAATAAATAAAATAAATAAATAAAATAAAAAAATAAAAATAAATAAAAATAAACCTTGAAGGAAAATGTTCGACACTTTTTAGACAAAATAAAAAAAATAAAATAAATATAAAAATAAATAAATAAATAAAATAAATAAATAAATTAAAAAAATAAAAATAAATAAAAATAAACCTTGAAGGAAAATGTTCGACACTTTTTTAAAAAAGAGTTTTATTGTGATATAACTCACATACCGTATATTTCACTCATTTAGATTGTGCAGTCTGGCAGTTCTTCAAAACACTTAACATGGGATTACCATATAATGAGCAATTCCACACCTAGATATACACCCAGGAGTAATAAAAACACATCTCCACAGAAAAACTTGAGCACAAGTGTTCATAGCAGCATTATTCATAGTGCCTAAAGAGTGGAAATAATCCAAATGCTCTTAAACTAAAGAGTGGATAAACAAAATGTTCTATATCCATAAAATAGAATATTTTTTGACAGTAAAGAGGAATGAAGTACCAACACTTGTTACAACATGGACAACCGTTGAAAACATTGTGCTCAGAGAAAAAAGCCAATCATGAAGGACCACATATCTCATATGATTTAATTTATGTGAAATGTTCAGAATAGGCAAATGCATAGAGAAAGAAAGTAGCCTAGGGCTGTGGAAGGGCAGGTGGGGAATGGGGAGTTACTACTAATTTTGAGAGTGAAAAAATATTCTAAAATTAGATTGTTGTGATGTTGCATAATTCTATGGATATTTTGAAAAACAATGAACTTACAATCTAAATGGGTGAATTATTGTGCTATGTGAACTATCACAATAAAACTTCTTTTTTCCCCATGAGTTATAAAGAGAGTAAAACTAGACATAGTAATTGGTTCTGTATTGGATTCTTGTAGACAAATAAATGAGTTGTTAAAGATGTTTAGAGAAATTTGAATGTGCATTACTGAGATTAAAAATATTAAATATTGACATAAAAACATGGAAAAGTAGAAATTGCTCCTCCCAAATAATAAAGATAACAACACCACCACCACCAAAACCCACAAAATGATAAAAGAAATTTTAATTTTGGTTAAACAAAAGACAAAATATGAACTTTGTGTGTGTGTGTATGTGTGTGTGTGTGTTGTGTGTGTCTACACATGTATAAATATCTAGAAGGACATACGATAGAAGAATATACACTTAACTATGGTAAACTCAGTAATGAGAGTATGATGTTTTATTTTAGTTCATCTTTTCTGTATTTTTCAATTCTTTACATTGTACACATATTCATTTTATGATAAAAAATTTCATGTTATTTTCGTTTTGTATGTCAAACGTGCAAAAGAAGAGAGAATAGAATGAGGCACCTCCACGTACCCGTCACCCTGCTTCAGCAGTTATCAGCACAGCACGTTCTGTTTCATCTGAGCCCCACCAGCCACCCCCCATATATTCCTTGAATTATTTTGAAGCAAATTAAAGTGTTATTTTTAATTCAAAGATTATCATCTTGATGCTTAATTAGCTTTACATAAATGCATAGAGGAAGGTCTATGAGGGTAAATATCAACCTGTGACTGAGAAGAGAAAAGCCGTGTGGTGGAGCAGGAGGATCTTTTATGATGGAAGTGTTCGTGTACTGCTTGTAGAATATTTAAAATCATGGAAAATAGTAATGATTTTACAAAAGAAACATCCCTCCCGATGTATTCGAGGTACACATCTTTCCTCTTGTTAGTAAAGGTCATGTAAAGTCATCAAAGGAACAATGATCTAGAGATGAAGAAACGTTAAGTTTTACTTCTGAGTCATTGCTTGTAATTGCTTGTGAGGATCAAGAATGTCATTTTTTATCCCAATAATATCTTTGAGCATCTACTATTTTCCCGGCATTGTCTTTATGGCTGGAGATACATCAGGAGCTCCTTTCCATGTTAGCTGGGATCTTTTGGTTGTAGATAAAGGCAACTCCAACTCAGACTAGCTAAACCTAAGAGAAAATGTAATGGCTGACTCAGCCACGGAATCCAGCGATAGACCTGACTTCAGGTGCACCTGGATGCTGCATTTAAAACAGTTTTGTCAGGACGTGGTCTTCCTAGCTGTGCGCCCCATCCTCAGCTGCATTTTCCTTTCTGTGGGTTCCCATTAGTGCAGGCTCTGTTAACATGGAGACCCCAGCAGCTTCCTGATTCTATCCTCATTGCATCAAGACCAAATACTCCGGGGAATACCTTTGTGGCTCGATGTCTGCTGTGATCCCGTCTGAATATCCTTTTGCTTAAGGCCTGCTCTGGTTTGAATATTTGTTTCTTCCAAAATTCATGTTGAAATTTTGATTCCCAGTGTGACAGTGTTAGGAGGTGGGGCCTAGTGGAAGGTGTCTGGGCCCCGGGGGCAAATCCCTTATGAAGAGATTAATGGCCTTTTTCAGGGGTGAGTCAATTCTCTCTTTATTAATTTCTTAGAGAGCTGATTGTTAAAAAGAACCCAGCATCTGCCCTCCCTCTCTTTTGCTGTCCCTCTCGCCATGTGATCTCTTTGCACACGCCACCTCCCTTTCAGTTTGCTGCCTTGAGTGGTAGAAGTCCGAGGCCCTTGCCAGATACAGCCACTCAAGTCTTACACTTCAGCCACCAGAAATGTGAGCCAAACAAAATTCTTTGCTTTATAAAATATCCAGTCTCAGGTATTCTGCTATAGCAACACAAAACAGACTAAGACAAGGCCCAGTCAGTGTGCACAAAGCACCAAGTGCAATGTCTGGTACATTGACTACTGAGTCAATGTTATCTTGTCCCACCTTCTCTCTATAAGGAGGCTTTCCCTATTCTTGCCAACCAAGTTGCTTCTTTCTTTATTTCATTTATTAATTTTTTAAAAAAATATTTATTTTTTATGTTTTTATTTTTATTTATGATCTATTTTCTGAGGCCACAGTTTAGAAAACATTCACAGCCCATTTACTGATGAAGGTATTCTAGGCTGTTTTCCAATTAATCATCACTGGATGCTCCCCCGTTGTAGCCATCAGAGATCCTGCATGAGGTTACTCTGCCAGTTCAGCCCATGTTAATCACTCCCAGCACTGATGAGAGAAGCTGTGCTTCTGTTTTCACAGTTGTCATTTCATACACACACAAAAACGCACTTAACTCCCACCTCTCTTTTGCAGAATTACATGTGGTTCCCCGTTATCCAATTGAAAGTTGCAGCAATAGCCCAGTTTTCTTTTTTCTAGCAGCAGTGCAAACGTCTTTCCTCTCTACTATTTCTAACCTTAGAGTCAATGAGGTATTCCAGAAAGAGCAGAACTTAAGAGCTGGACACAAACGGTTTAAAATCCCTTCCATCATCCACCAGTTGGGGAATCTTGGAAAGGCATTTGGCTGTTCTGAGCCTCAGTTCTCACAACTATTAAACGGTGATAGTAATAGGACCCACTCCACAGTGTGGCTAGGAGGATTACAGGAAATAAGGTTTGTAAGCTTCTAACATAATGCCCGGGACAAAGTAGACACTTGGTAAGCACAAGTCACCTTTCCTCCTCAAAAAGCACAGCATTTTTAGATGTCTTTTCTAGGTCTCACTTTACTTCTTGTGTAAATATGGCCATTATTTTTCTTATCTCTCCTAGTCATGCATAAATCCCTTGAGCTTGTAAATCAAGCTTTGTTTCTTTTTATTGCCCATGGAACTGAATACAGTCTTTTCATGGAGAAGGGCCCTAACAAATGGCTTGTGGCTGTATAACACATAATAACTTGGATTAATAGTCTTATCCCAAAACTATAGGTAGAAATATATTGATGATACAAGCATCTAATAATTCTATTACGTGTCACACTGTGTTATGTGACTTCTATTTATTTTCTCATTTAATCTAACATTGTGAACATAATGTGGCTCATACCTCATTTTACAAATGAGGGAATTGAGGCTTGTAGATGCTAAGGACCCCCTGCAAAGTCATGCAGCTGGTGTGAGGTGGAGCTTGTCCTCAAGTGCAGGTCTGGTCACACTTGTTACCCAGCTCCTCTGACCTGTTTGGACCACTGCACATCACCCATCTTCCAGATAGGCTAGTGCCTATGACACTTACATCTCTCAACTCGATTTAGTCCCAGCAAGATGAGAAGACCAGGCTAAGCCATGAAGATACTTCAAGAACCCATACTCCACAGTGAAGCTGTACACCACTGCAGGGCTGAAGAGGTGAGCTTTCAACACAGGTGAGCTGGAGAGGAACCCAGGCTACAGAAATTCCTCTCTAGCCCTAGAGCCCAGCCATCCATGTGCAAATAACCTCTCTTCCCAGGCTCAGTGGTGCCCATTCCCAACTCTGTTCCCTCCTCTGAGAATCCCCTCCATGCTATGGCTTCCCAGGTGTAGCCTAGATTCTCCGTGGATGTTTTGTTTTGAGCTTCAGGTCTGTGCCCCAGAAGGACACTTTCTCTTCTTCCCTGCTGCTGCACTCTGATGTCTCAGCTCCCCTCACAGCTCCTGCTTTGCCAGGTAATCCAGTCAAACCTGTGGTTGTTGTGGGAAGCCAGAAAAGATAGGCTTCTGTACCTTTCTTCTGTAGAGTAGCATCACGCCTCATTCTCGAGACCTAAAGTGTAACAGCATACATATTCCTATGGCACGAAAGCATCTTAGGTCCCCTTCTACTGGCTTTTTGCTACTTTAACCCTTCAACCGTTCTCTTCTCAATACCAAATTGAGTCATTGCGAGCCCAGCCCAGTTGCTGGCAGGTAGAGTCAGATCGAGGGCTGCAAAACAAAAGTGGATCCCAAAGTGCTGTGTGAAGGTGGGACTTCCAGGCACAGAAGATACAGATTTAAAAGAAGGCAGGAAAAGTGTGTCTGGTGTGTCTGGGGCTAGCCACCAGGAATGGGTATGGAACAAAATGAAGCAAGACCATGAATCCAGATGATGTTACTGGAGAATCAGGTAAGAGTGTCATGAGTCTGTAAGTAGTGATGGAGAAACCCTGCAGGTGGAAGCAAAGGAGGTTAGACAAAGAAAAGTCTACCTTGCCATTTGATGCTAATAACAATACTTGCTGTCACCTTACATGCATTACTTCCTTTCATTTGCCAGGTGGATTTGTGGTATTCATTTTTATACCTGTTTTAAAGATGGAAAATTTGAGATTCAAAGAGGTCAGGTCATTTGCCCAGTGTCCTAGATTTAAAGGTAGTTTTGTCTAATTTCAGAACTCATGCTGATATTCTAGCTGTATTCAGGGGGCTACACTTTAATATTACCCCTAGAAGCCAAGACAATCTCCAAACCTAATGAAATGATGGAGCAGGAGGTTACTGATGGACTGCCCAGGAAGATTTCTTTGCAATGGTTCTATTCAGGTGACGAGGTTCCGTATAGCCAGAGGAGACAGGCTGTATCCTGTGGGAGTCCCCACAAACGGGTCAGGGCTGGACCAGAGGTCTTGACCTGGGCTTAGGTGTTCTAGTCAGGGTCCCTTGGGCCGGGCAAACAGTCTTCACCCTCCTTATCCACCCACTCTTTGGCATTTTACCCCCCTTGCCCACTTTCTCTCTTATTCTCCCACAAGATATCTGCAGTGATTTGAGAAGGTTCATGTACTTTCTCATGTCCCTCCAAACTTGTAATTCTGCAGGGCATCTTCTAAAAATAGAATTAAGCTATTCTGAAGTAGGAACATTCATATGCTCAGAGCTAAGCTTCTGGGTAGCTCCAGGCAATCACTGACACTTTTGCAGAGACCTGCCCCTACCTCCTATTAGTACTGAGATCTGCTTCCTTAACCTGGAAACACTGCAACCATGTCTTTGTAGCACTGTATGACTTGTTCAGACTTCCTCAGCCTCCATTTTGTTAATGACGAAATATAGATTTAGTGAGAGTTAAAGCAGATAATGCTTGAAGCATTACTAGAACTGTGGTGGTGCCTTGGGGTGGGGAGTTATAGGGAAGGGAGGCTAAATGAGCCTGTAGAGCCAGGAGCTGTGGGCAGACATTATAGAGAAGAAAATTGTGATCAAATGAGGACAATCTAAGGGCCAGAGCTCTTCAGAAATGGAATGGGCCACTTTGGGAGGTGGGGACTCTCTAGTCATGGGGGGTGAGATTGTAGGAGCACTTAAAGTTGTTAGGTAAGGGCTCACTCCCTGAAAACCTGGTCTCCAGGCAGGCTGAGATTTCAGTGTCAGGCCTGCAGTGTCAGGGGAGTAGGCAGACACAGGCAGAGACAGGGCTCTAGGAAATAACTAGTTTGTGTGCCTGACTATAAAGAAAGTTAGATATCAGCCTAATCTCATTATCTCCAGAGGGCCATTCCCTTCTGGTCTAGTGTTGGGAGGAGGATAGTAGTTCCCCAGCATCAGAAATGTGGGCAGTGGTATTAATCCAGCTTAGCAGGAGAAGAAGACTAAATGAAGCCAAGTAGGACATCTGACACCAGCTGAGGGAGTAGGGACAATTTTGCATTCTCACAGAGACCTAGGTTGAGTCACAGACCTGCTAAGGGGGCTGTGAGGTCCAAGTTGGAAGCTAGGACTCTGGGGAGCACAAGTAAAATTCGCATTTCTGACAATTTCCCAAAGAATGCTGCTGCTGCTGGTACAGGAAGCACACTTTGAGCAGCACTGGTCTAAAGCAATGCTCAGTCAAAGAGTACATAACAAAGCAGCACTTGCTTTCCTTCACACTTATCCAATAAAGAAAGCACCTTCTTGGTCTCAATTACCATGCCAAGAACTAGATATATCCAAGTAAATGAGACATTATCCCTGATGATGAGTGGCTCATAATCTAGAGATACATGAATGGACAGTTGTAAGACAGGGGCCCTTCCTGGGGATAGTGAGCATGTGAACTCAGGTGTGCTGAGTCACACTGTCTTTGGGACACTAGAGAGAGTTTTCTGAACCACGTGACCTTGAGACCGGAAGCTGATTTTAGGGTCGACAAACCCGGAATTAAACAGGGGCCCTTCCTGGGGATAGTGAGCATGTGAACTCAGGTGTGCTGAGTCACACTGTCTTCCGGACACTAGAGAGAGTTTCTGAACCACGTGACCTTGAGACCAGAAGCTGATTTTAGGGTCGACAAACCCAGAATTAGCTGTTGGCCCTATGCCTTGGTAGCTGGTTGACCTTAGGCAAGTTAATTAAGTTCTTTGAGCCTCAGATTCCTCATTAGTCAAGTAGTCCTGATTGATTCCACCATATAACCATGACCATGTTCTAGGCCTGGGGCCACAGAGTAAACACACAGGATATATGAGTCAGAGTTCTCCGTAGGAACAGAGCCAATAGGATATCTATAAATATCTAGAAAGTTCTTTATTATGAAAAATTGGCTTATGCAACTATGGAGGTTGAGAAGTCCCATGATCTGCCTTCTGCAAGCTGGGGGTATAATTCAGTCCAAGTCTTGAGGTTCAAGAACAAGGAAAGCCGGTGTCCAATGGCAAGAAAAGATGAATGCTCCAGCTTAAGCAAAGAGCAAATTCCTCCTTCCTCTGCCTTTTTGTTCTATTTGGACTCTCAAAGGATTGGGTGATGCCCACTCACATTGGTGAGAATGATTTCTATCTACTCGGCCTACTGATTCAAATGCTAATGTCTTCCAGAAACATCCTCACAGACACACTTAGAAATAATGTTGAACCAGCTATCTGGGCATCCCTTAACCTAGTCAAGTTGACACATGAAATGAACCATTGCACCTGACCTGCTGTCTCTTTTCTCAAATAACTCACTCTGCCACTGGCAGTAGAATTGGAGACAGGATATTACCATGCACACACATGCATAAGGTGAGCTGTGACAAAATAAAGACAGGGTGACAAGACAGGGAGTGAAAAATTTTAGGAAGGATTGTTGGAGAAGACCTCTCTGACAAGGTAACATTTGAACTAAGATCTGCACAATGAGAAGGAGGCTGTATTTTACATACATTTTGTGCCATGGGGTGGATATTTGAGTAGATATGTGAATTAATTAACTCTGATAGTAAACCATCAATAAAACATGCTCATCATCACCTTCCATATTATCCTCACTTTTTTTAATATTATCACTACAATGATTACAATCACTATAATGCCAGGAAGTCAAACACATGAGAAAGGGCCCAGAGGAGAGAGGCCTCCAGGTTTGGAAAGGGATCTAGGTCAGTCACACTGAAACACAGAGCATTCTGGAGGGGGTGATGACACTTGAGAGCCCAGCAACAGATCTCATGGGCCAAGCCAGATCCTGGATATTGTCCTTGGGAGCCACTGGAAAAATATGGGTAACGATGGGACATACTTGTGGTTGTGTTTTAGGAAGAGCACCCGTCAGTCATTTTGCTATCTTCTGCATCCAGCACTATGAGCAAGGGGTAGATGTACCCAGATAGAATGATGGGGCTGCCGGTGACAGACACATGTACCATTAACAATGAGCTGAATGCAGCTGTGCATTGGACATGGAGGCTGAAGGGGCGTGGGGGTTGGAAGGACAGGGCACACCTCTCTCCCACCTCCATTGAGATGTGGCCCGAGGAAGAAAGATCACTAAGGCAGAGCTTCGGAGAACATTCTGTGGGTTGTTGGGCAAATGACTTTGCCATGTGATGCTGTTTTCTGTCAAATGAGATATTTTCCTGCCTCACAAAGAAGGGTTTCTGAGGACTGAGTCAGATGGCAGGTATGAAAAGTATTTTGGAAATTGTAAAACATTTTCAAATGTGAGGTGCTATTTTTATTACCCTCGGTTTCCCTGTATAGAATGTGACCCAATAACTGAATGACAGTGTCTGGCTGCTCCAGAGGGAGTGTCAAAAGAGGAAGCTTGGAAGACCCCAAGCTGCACCTGCCAGGGGCTCTGCCGAAGGCCTGTGCAAGCCTCCCAGGGGACTACCCTTGCCAACAGTGCCCTTAATGTGTCTCTCATTTAAGGTGATTTGGTAGGCAAAGCTCATGGAAGACCCCAAGCTGCACCTGCCAGGGGCTCTGCCGAAGGCCTGTGCAAGCCTCCCAGGGAACTACCCTTGCCAACAGTGCCCTTAATGTGTCTCTCATTTAAGGTGATTTGGTAGGCAAAGCTCTGTACATCATCAGAGAAAAGGCAGCAGCCTTGGATGATTCAGTGGCTGGAAGGAAATAACCACCATTGATTCTAATGGGAGCTAAGACGGCAAGGGCGTGATTACCATACATCCTCCTGTTATTAAGCGATGCAGGGCAGCTGTCTCCTGATGCACATAGGCCCTCCCAGCAGGGGCATTCCCTGTGCAGAACATTAGCAGGAACTTCAGATAAATTCCTCCTCATGGGGCTTTGGAAATAGAAACCTATTTAGGGCTAGTCTGAGCACGCTGCTCTGTAGAAGCCATTTTACTTGTGGCTGATCCGCTCCTTCTGTCTTTCCCTCTCTTCATTCCTTCCTCCCATTTCTATTTCCCCTCCCCCTCCTGTGCCTCAGGCTTTCCCATCTCCTGCTGTGAAATTTGGATAGAACCCCTAAGGCATGCACGCTGATGAATTTGGAGATTCTATGTGGGTCTTCCATGGCAGTGCAGAATATCGCCCTGTGGGGGTTCACTGTGGTGGGTGCTGTGGGTGAGAGTGGTAGGAATTTTGCAGTCTCACTTCCATCTGCTTCTGCCCTTGGAGTGCGATTGTGCAGACCAACCTCTGGCTCCTCCTGCTGTTGGAATAATGGTTCGCGTGTGTGTGCGTGCACATGTGTGCGCGTGTGTGCGCGTGTGTGCGCGTGTGTGCACGGTGGCCCTGCAGGGCCTCCTGTCCTCTCACTCCAGCCAAGCTTCTGGAAGATTTGTTCAGAATGCAGCAACTCCCTATACTATGAGTCCCCTGAGGTTCCAAAGGAATCTCCAAATACCGGCAAACTCATTTGCTGGGAAAACTTTATATCAAGACTTACAAGGACCACAGCACAGTACTCAATCCTAAATTGCATAAGCAGCCATGGGTCACTTCGGTGTCTTCTTGCCTCCCCCATTGAGGAGCACAGTTTTGTCTGTCCTAGCGCAGCAC
>NW_007732381.1:85470-91063 GCF_000696425.1 Galeopterus variegatus | reverse complement strand
TCACTCCAGCCAAGCTTCTGGAAGATTTGTTCAGAATGCAGCAACTCCCTATACTATGAGTACCCTGAGGTTCCAAAGGAATCTCCAAATACCGGCAAACTCATTTGCTGGGAAAACTTTATATCAAGACTTACAAGGACCACAGCACAATACTCAATCCTAAATTGCATAAGCAGCCATGGGTCGCTTCGGTGTCTTCTTGCCTCCCCCATTGAGGAGCACAGTTTTGTCTGTCCTAGCGCAGCACCTTTGAGCTCAGCTTCCACCTTCTCTCTGACTGAAACCTTGATCCCTGGAGGAAGTCCCGGATGTCTGTGGGATCTTACCCTGGGCTGGCTCCCTTCTTCTCTCAGGGCCTTGGTTAGATTAGGCTAACACCCATCCCAGGGCTCATTCCCTTTTCCAGGTAAGACAGCATCCATTCTAGGTTGGACTGTTTCCTGCAGTCGGGGCCACTGTCCTTGTTCCAGCCTCTGTATAAAGCTGGCATTTGCATTTGTTCAATAAATGTTTACTGACTACTGATTATGGGAGGTATAAATTTAAATAAGACACATCTCCTACCCATAAGAAATCCAAAATGTAGCGGAGAGAGAGAGATGTAAACAAGTAAGTATGGTAGATTATTTAAAGTGTTCTTCATACTTTGGGGATGTTTCTATTTACTGACATCTGTCAATCTCTGAAGAAGCCAGGAATGAAAAGACCATCTGATATATAATTCCTGTGACGTCATATTATTGCTGATAATGACAGTAATATACAATCCTCACCGTGATCACACAATGTGTGTAGGCACCAGCTCAATTTTACAGCTGAGGAAACTGAGGCATAAAGCAGTTAAATGGCTTGCCTAAGGCCAGACATTTAGAAAGTGGCAGTGCTGTAAATCAAATCTTTGTCCATCTGACTCTAAAAGTCTCATTCTTTACCCTTCCCCAGACTGTCTCTCTCTGATTCTCTCCCCCTTTGGACTGGGGCTTGCCACCAGCCTGTGAAAGGGTGGAGAGCCACCTTTTCTCCGTCATCCCCATGCAAGACTATTTTACCTACTGAAATCAGGCCAGCATCAGACATGTGACACAGCACGGGAACATTTCCCCATTCAGAGGGTCATTAAGAAAATAAAAGCCGACAGATCATTATCATGCACGAGGAAACAACGTAAATGGGGAAACCTATGAACATCACTTCCATCAACCTCTGGGACATTTGCAGCAGCCACGAGTGGGCCAGGGTGCGAACAGGCAGTGCTGCATCGATGGGAGCCCGGGAGTCACGGGGCCAAGCTCACAGGGAAAATGATCCACTCTGTTCAGCATGAAATGAGTTCTCCAGTGAAATGGAGGAAGGCAGCTTCAGTACCTGCTCCTCGAGTATAAGATCTATGAATCTGGGTTTTGACTTCTGGAAGATGAAGAAATGTTTAAGCATATTCCTCTGGGCATATAGGCAAAGGCTTGGTGGATTCTTCTGCAGATGGGTGGAAGCCCTTTGGCCATGTCCCTGCAAACTCAGCAGTGCTGGAAGATCAGAGCCTACTCCGTACTTCTCAGGCTCCTTCTAAAGGTGGGGATTGGGAAATAAGAGCATCCTGAGGACCTTGGACATTGTATCTACGTCAGTGCCTTAGAACAAAAACTGTTCCACAAGCCACCATCATTTCTGACAAAGGAATGGTAACTTGTTGATCAAGCACAAGATTTGATCTACAAGAGATGTTTGATCATCATGCCAGAGCTTTTATTCTGACCCTACTTGGGCATATTCTGAATTTCACTCAAATCCCAGTCTACTTGAGGATTTGTTCTGCTTCTCCCCAGAAAAGCATCTTTCTTGTGCAGAGATTGACCCCTTAGTGGCAAACCAAAAGCCCCTTCCTCTCAGGGTCATTAGTCAGCCACTGGGAAATGTAAATTGTATGTAAAACGCAGTGAAATCAGTTTCTCTGTACCCAGCATTCATCCTCACTTTGTAAAATAGCCCCGTGATTTTCTAAGAGGAATCTTCTGGAGAGACACTTGTTCTCTTTATGGGATTCCATAATTTTACAGAAGAGAGGTTCTGCACAGCTGCCATGGTATGATATAATCCCACCTCTCTTTAAAAATATAAGTAATAAGAATCATGATAAGTTAACATTTGTTGAGTTAACATATGAGTGAGCATATTGTGGTAAGCACTTTCACAGATGCAGAGGCGGAAGGTCGAGTCCAGTTCGGGCAGAACCAGGACTTGCATCCAGGTGTTCCTGCCTTCAAAGTCCACACTCTTGGCCACTGTGTTCTTTGCTGCCTCATAACCCCTTTTTTGAGATTTACAATGCAAATTAGAGGATTGGATGCTTTCAGAAATACTCAGAAAAGAAACCTATTTAATATTGTTCAGGTCATTATTAAGCTCCACCAGGCAGTATTGCCACAATCAGCAGATCTATGCCTTCCTGACCCACTTGTTCAGAACAGTAAAATCGGGTAGTAGCAGGAGTAATAGAGTTGGTGTTGGTGATGGTGGCGGTGATGACAATGATGATGATGACGATGACGTTTTCTGACAGACTATGATGTGCTAGGTGCTTTCCGTGCATTATTTCACCTGATCCTTACATTTATCCTAAAGAGTGAGTGCTTTCATGAGTCTGATTCAGTAGATGAAGATGCTGGGCACTGAGAGCTATCTTGCCCAATGTCACACCACGAGGAAATGGTAGAACAGGGATTTGAACACGAACATGCCTGATTTCTCAGCCCCTGCATAGTGTCTGCTTTTTTCCCAAGCATTTGCAAGCCTGCCTTCCCTCAGACGAGGGCTGTTTCCAGTCTCCCAGAGCCATACCCACCCTGGTAGCTCAGCAATAAAAGGAACTGATGATTTTCTTTCAATATCTTAAACACACCAGAAAGAGCAGGTCCCCTTGTTGGTCCCTCTGCCTTCGAGAACGTGCAACTTGTAGGACTTTTGGAAGCTGTGCTCTCTGCCAGAGAGCTCTCCTGCAGGAGCCTGGCCAGGGGAAGACAGTCTCACGAGCCTCATTGCAGCAGCGTGGGCATTACTCTATGTGGAACCCTGTGGACCAGGAGTAGATTAAGTCTCCAAGATACACGAATTTCAAAATTGAAGCAATAAAGCACATTTTTTTCCCTCAGCTTGCAATTGCCCCTTAATTGGACCATGAATAGCAATTACACTATAAAGCCTAACAGGAATTTGTGGGTAATTAGAGTATGTCTTAGACAGTGGGTTTTAATGGGAGAACCCGGCTAATCACTGAGTGACTTTCACCCTCTACCCAGTGATAAAATCGTCACAAAATGCCTATCAATCACTGGGAGAAATTGCAAATGTGATTTTAATTCCTGCTAGAGTAGGACTAAGGAGGCTGGAAAGCCTCACCCTGCCCCAAAGGCTCTATCTGTGTCCTTGAAGCAGTGCGAGAAGCAGAAGCAAGGCACATCCATGGTCTGGGAACTCAGTGTCCTGTCTGCAGGGGCTTTGTGGGATTAATGGGCTTACTCTGAAACTCAGCATGGCTTTCTGTGGAACATGTCTTTATGCCCATTGCACAGATAAAGCACTGAGGCTTGGGATAATTTACCCAAGCACATAGCTAGTAAGCTACAAATCCAAAATTTAAATCCAGGTGTTTTAATCTCCAAAGTCCATGATCTTTCAACTCAACTACAATCACTCGACATTTATTGACTACCTACTATGGGACAGCAGCTTTCCATACATCATGCAATTTGATTCTTTCAAGAGCTGTATAAGGTAGGTGTGTTTTAAATCACACTTACAAATGAGAAAGTAGAATTTGGATAGAAGTGGTAGTTCTCACGTTAGACTATTATCCTCGTTCACCCGTTTCATCAAACACACATGTGCACACACACACACACACACACACACACACATTTCCTCTGTCCCTCTGTCTATTTTCCAATAGCTAAAGCCATGTGTCTTTCTGTTCTCTCAAAAGCAGGCGGTAAGACAATGGTAAGAGAGAGGGTCTAAAAAGCACCACTAGGCAAATGGAGAAACAACACAAGGAAGGGAGGTCACTCAGAAAAGGACGAGTTAGCACACCAGCTGCCAACGCCAAAGCCATGGGCCTGGGGATGCAGAGAAACTAAAAAATGGTGACACGCGTTAACATTATCTCACTGAGGGACAACAAGGTGGGTCTGTATCTACCAACATCCTCCGTCATGGTTGAGGAATCCTGGAGGTGGTAGAGTTAGTCCTCCTACGTGCCCAGCTTCTGGCAGGGATAGCAAAATGGGTTCCAGTGCAAGAGAAGGCTGTCAGCAGAGGAATTCGGGCCCTGATAGGTGGTAAGGACCAGGGCAGGGCACTAGTGCAATAGCATAGGAAAACTGGCTTTCATCAACCAAGAAGTAATGGAGAGACAACAGGAAGAACAGCTTTGGAATCAGACAGACCTGGCTTTGCATGCTTGCCGTGCCACTGGCCCTGACTGACTTAGGCTAATTTGCTCACCCTCTCTTGTTCAGGGCAGGTCGACACACATGTGAGCTAAGGGGACTGATACCCACATTGCAGGGAGGATTAGAAGGCTTCAGGGGATAACACCTGTCAGATCCAAACACTGCACTTACCAGGCAGGCAGTTGCTGCTCAAGATATATTGTTTCTCCTGCCCTTTGAAAATGACCTTAAAAACAAACAAGAAGTGGTTTCTGCTTTAGTCAAAGCATCAAGTCATTCTTCATATATGGCCTCTGAATCAGTAAAGTGTAATTTTTTCGGGTTCAAAGATTCCTTTTAAAATTGATTGAAAACTACCAGTTCCCATCCCAGAAGCAAACACATAAGGTGTTTCTTGCAGAAACAGAAGAGGTGCTTCCGTGATTATCTGGGGGAATCGGTATGTAAGCAGAAGCACATTTAGTGAATTTGCTGTACTTCACCTGTGCGAGCATTCCCCAGGCTCCTAAACCTGGTGGTGACATAAGCCTGTATGGACCCTCGGAAGAAAACCATCCCAAACGGCATCTGTATTAGTCCATTTCTGTTGCTTATAACAGAACACATGGAACTGGGTAATTTATAAAGAACAATACATATTGCTTACAGTTTCAGAGCTTGGGAAGTCCAAAGTCCAGGGAACACATCTGGTGAGGGCCTTTTCTTGGTGGTGACTGTGCAGTAACACAGGGGATCACATGGTGAAATGGCAGAAGGACGGGGGGGAGAGAGAGAGAGAGAGAGAGAGACTGTCATGTGCTCTCCTTTTAAAGCCAACAGAACCACACCCATGACCACCATTAAACTATTAATGGTTTAATCCATTCACTAGGGCATCGTCCTCACAATCACCTCTTTAAGGCCCCACCTTTCAACTGACACAATAGGATTTCTCACCCTCCAAACATTGTCACAGAGAGAACCAAACCTGAATGAGTTTGGTGGGGCATCTAATCCACAGCAGCATCTATGAGTGGCTGAGGGCCAGATAGAACCCTTTTACTGTGTGATGGTTTCCAGCAGCATTGAGACCACTGCTTCAACAGGCACAAAAGCATTTTGTGAATCATTTGCTCAGTTCAGCTTTGGGTCATTGGTTTCCCTTCATG
>NW_007732381.1:77760-84925 GCF_000696425.1 Galeopterus variegatus | reverse complement strand
ACAAAAGCATTTTGTGAATCATTTGCTCAGTTCAGCTTTGGGTCATTGGTTTCCCTTCATGTCAGCATCCTTCCAGAAAATGATTTAGGTCAAGCCCAAGGATAAATGCTGACTGCTTTATTCTCAGCTCTCAGGTGCAAGAAAAGAGGTGATGGAAAACAGAAGCCAAGTTTGGGATTACTTAATGTTTGTGCCCTCCCCAAATTCATATGTTGAAATCCTCGTCCCCAAGGTGATGGTATTAGGAGGTGTGGCCTTTTGACAATGCTATGGTTTGAAAACGTGCCCTCCAAAATTTATGTGTTAAAACTTTATATCCCCATTGTGGTGGTATTAAGAGATGGGGCCTTTAGGAGGTGATCAGGCCGTAAAGGCTCTGCCCCATCAATGGGATTAGTGATTTATAAAAGGGCTTCAGGGGGAAAGTTCACCTCTTCTGTTCTTTCAGCATGTGATGACACTGTGTTCATGTCTTTTGCCCCTACATCCTCCACCATGTGAGGAAGCCACTGTGAGAAGGGATCATGGATGAAGGAGTGCCCCTCCAGACACTCAACCTGCCAGCACCTTGATTGCTTCCCAGCCTACAGAACTGTAGGAAATACATCTTTGTTTTTTATAAATTACTCAGTCTCAGGTATTTTTGCCACAGCAGCATAAACAGACTAAAACAGGTAATGATTAGGTCATGGGGCAGAACCTTTGTGAATGGGATTAGTGCCCTCATAAAAGAGTTTTGAAAGAAACCCTTCCCCCTTCTGCTATTTGAGTACAAAGCAGGAAGATGCTACCTATGAGCCATAAAGCAGATCTTCACCAGTTACCAAGTCTGTTTTGATCTTGGTCTTCCCAGCTTCCAGAACTACGAGAAATAAACTTCTGTTCTTTATAAGCTACCCAGTTTCTGGTATTTTATAATAGCAGACCGAATGGACTAAGACACATAACCTAGCTAAGAGGCGCCCGTCTTTCATGAAAAAGAAGCCAATCTACTAATATTTTGGATCTAAGTCAGCTTGTTCCTTTTGGGAAAGGAAACGTCCACTTGGGGGTGATATAATAGTTCACCACTTTTTATAATCAAATTCTTATATGTTGCTTGCTGAGGCTCCTCTTCTCTACTAAGCAGCATAGGTCAGAACTACACAGCACGAGTCAGCTTGTTCCTTTTGGGAAAGGAAACGTCCACTTGGGGGTGATATAATAGTTCACCACCTTTTATAATCAAATTCTTATATGTTGCTTGCTGAGGCTCCTCTTCTCTACTAAGCAGCATAGGTCAGAACTACACAGCACTGAGACCCATAACTTACTCGATATTGCCCTGAGTCCTCATTTTCTTTGTCCTATATTCCAACCTGCAGCATTCCAGGACACAGAGACCTGTTCTGTTCCTTCAGAAAAGCAGCCCGACTATTCTTACTTTGTGCCAAGGGGCTCTTCCATGTAACAATAGACTTCGTTCTGCTTGGACTCTGAGTGACCAAGGAGGGACCACTTAACCACAAGTTTACTGCAGGGCAATCCCCCTGCTTGGCTCCCTTTTAGTAAAACAGGAGTCTGCCACCATCTATATGTGACAGCAGCAAGTGTCTAGGGGACTGTTTAAGTCACTAAGGATGTATTCTACCATCAGAGATTTAAAAAGAGGCACAATTTATGCCTTTTCCACATATTCTCTGTTTCTCTCTTACCTTCATTTGTCCTCAATAAAGTAGATAGTCGTCAACAGGATTCTCAAATGTCATGCAACAAGGGAAAGCACTAGAAGCACAAGAGTGACAGAAATATAGTAAGGACTTCACTCCCACTTGCACCCCTCATTCTCCTTACCTGCTTCCATAGAGGTCAGCATGTTGTGGACTATGAGATCATAGGCTTGGGAACCAGGGGCAGAGAGCTGAGCCTCAACCTACCAGATGTGTGACCTGGACAAATTCCTCTCCAAGCGTCTGCTTCCTCATTAGCAAAATGGCAACACTCACATCTGTCCAGGTTCTTGTGAGAATTGCACAAGATAATATACACTAAATATTAAGCATTTTATAAAGTGCCCCTTATATGTGAGGGCTCTTCCTCCACTGCTCTGGGTTTTTGGGAGTCTGCATCACCTTTCACATGCCACAGGTTAAAGTATAACTGTGTTCCTATGGATTCCATAAAAGTAGAAAGAGAGACACATTTTTTTAAAAAAAGATGTATGGCCATAGGAAACATACGTGGTCTCCCTATAGGGTTGTCAGGTATAATACAGGGTGTCCAGTTAAATGTATTTTTAGTTAAGTATGTCAAAATATTGCATAGAATAGACACACTAAAAAAACTATTTGTTGTTTTCCTGAACTTCAAGTTTAACTGGACAGCCTGTGTTTTCGTTTACTAAGTCTGGCAACTTATGTGTGCATGTATCTCAGTACTCCAAGTTACTTCATCTAGTTGAAGGGTGTAACAGCTCAAGGGCACCAGTCAAATTAGGCTACACTAATGGATCCCAAGTCATGAAGATTTTCTTGCATAATCTTAATCATGTTTTAGGCAACTTGGAAAGATATTAACAAGCTTCGGGCAAGCAGACACAAATAGCCTTTTATGATATGTAGATTTGCCAAAAGCAATACGATAGCAAAATGAAAACAGAGCAGCTAGAACCAGATAAATATACCACGTTACCTCCTCATTCCAAGGCATCAATCTGTAAAGGAAATTTAAAATTTTTGTTGTAAGAGTGGAGATATTTGCCAACAGCAATATAAAAGCAAAATGAAAACAGAGTGGCTAGAATCCATAGAAGGCTCATTACTTCTTTATCCAGGAGCATCTATCTCCAAAGGAAATTTTAATATTTATTTTAAGAATATGCCTTTGTCTCTGCTAACATAAGAAATTGGGGAAGAAAACTTCCCAAAGGACAGACAAGAGTTGACCAAATAGAGAAAAACTTTCATGTGTTCTTCTAAACGTCTGATTTGTGGCTGTGCTTCTTTTAGAGGAAGGTAGTTCTTTGGAGAGGGGTGAAGGTAGGCAGATAGACTCTTAGAAGAATGTGCATTGGGAAATCAGAGATCATAGACCAGATTACACAATCTAGATTTTTTTAAAAGCATCTCTAGTTTTCAGTTCTCTTGCTGTTTTAGCTGTCCTTTGCTGTGTAACAACCCTCCCTTCCCCCCTCCCAAAATGGTTCAAGAACTAATCACCATTTGTTCTCTTGCCCAGTTCTAAAGCTCATTTGGGTTTAACTGGGGGTGCCTCCACCCCTCATTTTGTTGGCTGAAACTGCGATCATCTGCAGGCTTAACTGGGCTGAACAAATGATATGAATCACTCAAATGGCTCATGTTTGGTAGTGATGTTGGCGGGGAGTTCAGCTAGGGTTGTCAGCTAGAGAACACGTGCGCCGTCTGCCTGGCTGTCTTAGTCCATTTTCTGCCACTGTAGCAGAATAATACAGTGGCTGAAACTGCGATCATCTGCAGGCTTAACTGGGCTGAACAAATGATATGAATCACTCAAGTGGCTCATGTTTGGTAGTGATGTTGGCGGGGAGTTCAGCTAGGGTTGTCAGCTAGAGAACACGTGCGCCCTCTGCCTGGCTGTCTTAGTCCATTTTCTGCCACTGTAGCAGAATAATACACACTGGGTATTTGATAAAGAAGAGAAAATTATTTCTTGCCATTGTGGAGGCTGGCAAGTCCAAGAGCATGGTGGCAGCATCTGGTGAGGGCCTTCTTGTGTCATAACATGGCAGAAGAGCAAGCAGGCACACACGCTATCATCTTTAATTGTCCACAGTTCACACTGTGGCCACAAATTATTTATGTTCCTCCAACATGCAAAAATACTTTCCCACATCCAAAGAACCACAAAAATCTCATCTAGTTATAATGTCAGAGTGAGGCTTGACGTCCAGGGTCTTGTCATTTAATCAGGTCCAAAAGCTTATGAGAAACATACCCTGAGGTGTCTTTCCTTTAGGGGCTTTATGGTATGGTTCTTCTTGATCTGATGGCCTGTGGATGACAGAGACATGACCTAACACACAGTGAGGAGACAGGCAAGGACAACTGCAGTAGACATTCATGATCAGAAAGGAGGAGATGGAAGAGCACAAACATCGCTGCTCCAGAGCAGTCCTGAAGTCAGGCCGCGTGCGCGTCAGTGCTGCCCTTCTCTGGGGGCAGGATGGGTGTATTGATTAGGACCCGTTTTGCTCCCCGGTGATGGTTCTCCCCAGATCTGAGCTTTATTTCATCTGTCCTGAATTGACCATGTTTTATTATTTACCGTATTCTTGATGCTCTGGCACCAGGGACCTTGATCCTGAAGAAACTGCCTCTTCCAGGGTGAACTAATTTCTAGAGATAGCAAAAGACTCCTCTCGCAGCATGCCTCTGATATACCAACCAACCAGTCATCTTTATGAAACTCTCACACACCAATACAATATTCCCTCTGCCCTCCATCACCGCAGGGCCGGATTATACCTATAGCCCAGAACCTGCCCAAATCATCCAAACTATCCAATCGTCAGATTTCTCACTGTGCCTACCCTGCCTCGTCCATTTCTTCCTGCAAAAACACCAGTAAAGGCTTTGGGCTGTGCTCTCTCCTCTCACCCCTCCCTGTCTCCTGACTGAGCCTGTTGCTTCCCCATGTGGCTCCGTGTGACGTGCCACGCCTCTTGAAATAACCCACATTCACAGTGGAATAGCTTTATTGGGCTTCCTCCTAGCCAAAGAACTTTGCAGCCATAGAAGCCTCCTTATTTTCTATTACTCAAGGTTCAATAAGGCAAGGAGATCTATTAGGAGTATTGCGGAATAAGGGATTTATCATAAGAAGTAGACCTCCCACAGCTGAGAGAGCTCTAGATTGTAAGTGAGGTCTAGAAAGGGAAGTTAGAGAGTTGGAGGAGAGTTCCAAGCTGAGTCTGCCAGAGAAACAGAGCAGGCGGCCAAGCCAGAGCTTGCTGAGAAAGGACCAAAGTGGACAGTGAGGAAGGTCTAGGAGAGATGCCTACCTCCATAGGCTGCTGCTTTTGTGTGGCTGCTGCCTCAGAGAGACTGTCACCAGGTGTCTGACAGTGGCCTGGGACCACCATTGGTCAACGGAGCTAGTATCTGGAAGGAGAGCTGGACACAGAGCAGAGGGCATGAGGCCCCGTTGGAATTCATCAGGCACTCCTGTGTTTGGCTTTCACCAAGTCTTTGGCCCACTTGCCTCGCGTCAGACCCTCACTGCTCCCCTCGGTTGCCGTGAGCAGTGCTTCCCACGGCCTGCATCATGAGACTGTATTTCTCCCTCCCTTGACTTTTTGTGCACAGAGTTGATTCACGGTATCTGAACCCCTCTCACTGTCCCTGTATTATCTACCCACACCTTTGCCCTGTGGCCCAAGAGAGAAATGTAGTAGATAGAAGAGTGTAATATAATTTAAATCCTGACCTCCTTTGAGCTCATCCTCCCTTCCTCCCTTTCTTCTTGCCTTCCTGCCTTCTGTCCTTTATCCGGTGACCATGCACTGACTATCTGTGACCTGCCTAACACTGCACGAGGTGCCGGAGCAGATCACAGTCTGGGTAATCAAGTATCGTTGTGTCTTCACTTGTCTGAGTCTTCCTACTTTATTTATTCATCTACCCATTTTAATCTGAGGTAGGATATGCAGGACTTTGTGCTGGTGTGGGAGGCACCCAGCTCATTCTCTTAGAGAGGACATAAGACACAAACACTCACTAATAAGCAAAGTAGATGTTGACAAGGCCTCAGGGGAGTTGAAGACAAACAGTTGTAAGGAACTGCAGTTGAAGAGATACATTAATGCCAGATGATGGGAGTCGTTCAACGCTTGTTTAAGAACTTGGATGGGCCTTTTTCTTGGCCAAATGTGAAGTCATTAAGCATTTTTGAGGTGGGAAGGCTAAGGCAAGAATTAAACTTTAGGAAAGTTTAATGCCTGTGCCATGAAAATATTAGGAAATGGGGATGACTGGAGTCAGGCTAATCAGTTTTCAGTTGGGGACTGAAAAGGGGAGAGCTGTCATTGAGTTATTTATTAAATAAACCTTGGTGCTGTGGTGTGCATGGCCCTGAACTGACTGCAGATATCTCTGAGCTTTCACAGCTATGGGTATAGGAGGTACTGGGGAATTGTTGTGCAATCCTGCTGATGTTAGTGGGGCTTCAGGATTCTATAGCCAGGTTGCTGGGATTTGAGACCGCTGGAAGGCAGGGGATTTTCAGGACTCGGGAGACCATGTCACAAAAGACAAAATCACTTGGTCACTCAAGGGCAGTAAACTGTTCTCTTGGGCATGTCCCCTCTGAAAAATGAAGCTTCTCTTGCTACCAGGATTCTATAGCCAGGTTGCTGGGATTTGAGACCGCTGGAAGGCAGGGGATTTTCAGGACTTGGGAGACCATGTCACAAAAGACAAAATCACTTGGTCACTCAAGGGCAGTAAACTGTTCTCTTGGGCATGTCCCCCCTGAAAAATGAAGCTTCTCTTGCTACCAGATCAATAGTCACTGAGCTAGAGAATTGTTGGACATAATTATTAACTCAGTGGAGCCTGTTTCCTATAAGTCATATTTATTTTTGCATCCATTTATTCACAAATATTGGTTAAATGTGTGCTGTGTCCTCAGGATGTGTATCACATTTATGGTAGCGGAGGTGGGGGGCCCATGCTGGGGAATCCACCCGAGGCAATAGGGTCAGTCCTCTAGTGCAGGGAGCCCCACTTATCAGGCTGAGCACCCATGACAGTCCATGGCACAGCAATAAAAATTGTCAGCTTTTTATAGAGTTAAATATGTGATATAATCATGTAAAGACCGCTCTTTACTTTGAGATGATGTCCTTCCTTTATTATTATTATTTTTTAATGCCCTTTCTCTTATAAAATGGTGATGATAGTAGACAGTAGTCTTTTCTTTTCTTTCTTTCCTTCTAAATAAAAAATTTCCTTCCTTAGCAAAATAAAATCAATATTTTATTTTGGCAAACTTATGTGAATGTCCTGCCTCCTTCACTGGTTCATGACTTTAGGGTAAAAATCACTGCTCTGGAAAAGAGGCTGCCCATGGTTTTTGTCCTGTTATAATGTTTATTACAGACTTGTAGAGTGGTACCCTATCAAGTTTCTGCATGACAGGAATAGGA
>NW_007732381.1:75020-76495 GCF_000696425.1 Galeopterus variegatus | reverse complement strand
AAAAAAAAAAAAAAAATCCTCCCAGAAACCAACATTTTCCCAAAATGGAATATAGTGTTGCCTTGTGTACTTCCTTATGCAATTCATAGCTCTTCAATGACCAGACCTCATCTTGGAGCTCTTGGTATATCCCCAAACCTGCATCCCATACAGTGCCTGGCACCTAGTATGGACAGGTACATGTGTGTTGAATTGAATTAAATGGATTCACTGCTTCAGTGCTGATTTGTGTTGAGCATGGCAATTTCTCCTAAAATTCTTTTTGAGCTCACTCAATATAGCTGGTCCACAAGTAAGTATTGCCTAGCACACTAAGACCTTAACTTATATTCCCTGAGGCACATGACATTTTAAGGCTGAAAAAGATCTCTGCCTCAGTTTCTCTATATGTACAAAAAAAATTACCCAGGATTCCATGAGCCTAAATGGTGATTGCTTGGAGATATATAAAGATAAGAGGTTTTGTGACACTACCCTTTCTGCCATTTCTTGACATTGATTGACAATAATCGAGGCTCAATGGAGTTGGGCAGAAATGACAGGAAGGCTATAGGCAGCTTGTGGGGTCAGGAAAGGCTTAGCAGAGGGGGTGGTATTTGAAGGTGACGGTTAGAGGGTTGGAGCAGGAGGTGAGAGAAAAAAACGTGGGTAGAGCCAACTTGAAAGTGTGAGGAACAAGACAGTTTGGGGAAGCTGAGGGTGTGGTTCAATATGATGTGAGCACAAATTTTGAAGGACGGTGGGTTGAAGTGACAGGAGACCAGGCTGTACAAATAGATGAGAGATCATGATGGTCTTACAGGGCAGAATAAGGGGTTAGTGACATCCTGGGGGTAACTGGGGTTCTCAGGGTGGTCTCTTCTGTGGACCATGGAGACTATTGCTTTCACATCTTTAAAACGCACATCTACTCAGATAATTTCAAAGTATGATGTGTCCAAAGNAATGTTTATTACAGACTTGTAGAGTGGTACCCTATCAAGTTTCTGCATGACAGGAATAGGAAACAGTACCTAATGTGTAGGTATCTAATATGCTGGATCAGGATTCAAAACCTTCTGAAACAATGTCTGGCACCATCAGGAGATGGATCTTGGGAGTAGCTGGCATCATGGAGAAAGGTTGAGGTCTAGAAAGCATGATTCAGACATAGCTAGACTCTGGGTCTAGAAATGGCCACCAAACTCCAAGAGCAACACTGACAGATGAGAAAATCCAGGAAGGAGTGTCTAGGATGCCCAAACCACCATTTTAGAACAGAAACTAGTGAAAGACTCTGGTGCATCATAAGAACAGAGATGGCTTGGGGCAGAAGGAGAGAGCAGCCTAAGCATGCTCAGAAACAAAGTTATACTGTTGTATGATAAAGATCGTTGAACATTTTGTGGGTCCCACCAGAGGGCAGAACTAGGGAAAGCAGATAGAGACTGTAAGAAACCCAATTTTGTCTCACTATCAGAAAAAAAAAAAAAAAA
>NW_007732381.1:71391-74118 GCF_000696425.1 Galeopterus variegatus | reverse complement strand
ATATATAAAGATAAGAGGTTTTGTGACACTACCCTTTCTGCCATTTCTTGACATTGATTGATAATAATCGAGGCTCAATGGAGTTGGGCAGAAATGACAGGAACGCTATAGGCAGCTTGTGGGGCCAGGAAAGGCTTAGCAGAGGGGGTGGTATTTGAAGGTGATGGTTAGAGGGTTGGAGCAGGAGGCGAGAGAAAAAAACGTGGGTAGAGCCAACTTGAAAGTGTGAGGAACAAGACAGTTTGGGGAAGCTGAGGGTGTGGTTCAATATGATGTGAGCACAAATTTTGAAGGACGGTGGGTTGAAGTGACAGGAGACCAGGCTGTACAAATAGATGAGAGATCATGATGGTCTTACAGGTCAGAATAAGGGGTTAGTGACATCCTGGGGGTAACTGGGGTTCTCAGGGTGGTCTCTTCTGTGGACCATGGAGACTATGGCTTTCACATCTTTAAAACGCACATCTACTCAGATAATTTCAAAGTATGATGTGTCCAAAGAAGCTGCCATATAATGACAGATTTCTGGTGTATTATCTGCCATCTGGGTGATGGAGCATTGGAAATCATGTGAGGAAAAGACCTGTATTTCTCCCTTTGAAACAAATGTTTTCCCTTCTTTTTTCTCCTCTACCTACTTCTCTCATTTTGTTAGCAACACAAATCACAAATTCGAAAAATAAGCAGGTGAGCTGCCTTCAGCCCAACAACAAAAGCAACTTTTAAAAAATATTATTTTATATTCAGAAATGAGCTTGGCTTCTGCATGTCTTCCTGTTTTCTAAGTCTATGACATTTTAAATGGGCTTCCATTGTGAAAACACCCCAAACTATTTGTCCCTCTCCTTGCAAGCTTCTTAAAGCTGAGTCTCTTCGTACTTGAGAATTATATTTTAATAAATACTTTCTTAAAACAAGTTTCCCTTCACCCCGCACTCATCAGCAGGTATTATGACTTCCCTGAAAATCGACATCAGAAGTTAGGAAGAGAGTCCTAAGGCTACCAATACAAAAAGCTTAGGGACCCCAAATGGTTTTAATGAGTTAATTAGAAGCCACGGCCTGACTCCAGGATTAGACTTCTCTCTCTGTCTTTTTCAGTAGAAAGCACAAGAGAAATAATGATTCTTAAAGTCATTGGAGCAAGAACGGGTGGCCCAGAGGGATGGAAAAGTCAGGGCGATGGAAGGGGGTGATATCAAGCAGAAAATTTTCAGTCCCTCTGCATGATAAAGAGACGCAGGGCGCCGACCCCACCACATGTGCTGGAGTAGAGGGTTTCCTTCCTGGGAGGGTCTGGCTCTATGTGGTCATCTTCTTGGCTGTTCCCTCTGTCATCATGGACAAGAAGTTGGGGTTTTACTTTAACAAAAGAAAACATCCCTGTCATTGTTTGGGGTGAAAAGGTACAAACACAGTGGCGCTTAAGCAGGTGTGTCTTGTTATGCACAAGAACAGGGCAGGCTAAACATGTTCCCGGGCCTCTACCGAAGGCGCAGTGATTGCCATGTGGGGGCCAGGAACTTAGGGTGGAGGTGACCTTGGGCAAGTCACTTAACTGTTCTCAGTTAGTGCATTTAATCATCTTTAAGACCCTGACTCTGTGAGTGTTCTGAGAGCTGCAGAGGACAGGTAATGTGCCTGACTGAGAGGAAATGCTTCATTAGAGTAACGGTGGTAGGAGACTGTCTCTCCTCCCCTTCATTTCCTTCTCATGTTCAGCTTCAGGCCTGTGCCAGGGCGTGTACTATGGCCTGAAGGATTTGGAAGATTAGCAGAATGAGCCCTAACTGCAGTCAGGTACCGACTCTGCCCAGGTGACAGATGCACGTCACCCCAAGGTGAGCAGAGGAAGCGGCTTGAAGGATGCGCCTCCCCGAGTGCAGGGAGGCAGAAAATCACCCTCATCAGGAGCAGATCACTTGCTGCAGTGATATTCAGGAGGCTCATCTTCAGTCAATGTCATCCCCAGGAAGAGGAGGAGCCACTTTATACGTTCGCTCTGATTTTGCACGAGGAAAACCTTGATGAGGCTGTCCCTTTGTACCTGTCGTCCCTGTTACACCGCCCATCACCTGCTCCCATGGCACACAACCGCAGTTCCGCCTTGTTTCTTGGACGTGTTCCTTTTCCATCTGGCACCTGCTGGGGCTCTTTGGGGTTTCGGTTTCTGTCCCCTGCAGCACCTCTGACATCTAAGGGGCTCTGTAGCACCCCCCACCCCCCAGTCACCACTGTTTGCCTCGCTCCTGAGCCCTGCCATTGACGTGATGCCCTTACCTCCCTCACTTCCCTTCTGCCACACTTTCAGGGTGAGAGGAATTATCTTCCCAGCCTGTGGCTGTCCTCTTGTCTATGGTTTCAGTGTCGTGCTTTGCTAAACTGCCTTTCCTCCCTTGCCCTGCCTGAGAGCCTGTGCACACCACTCAGGTCCTGAGATGAATACCTGTCTCTCCCCAGTCCGTATGGGACGCTGCGGCACCCTCCTATAACCCTGTTCTCCCAGCCGGCCGTTTCTTACCCCTGCACTGCGGCCGTCCTGGTTTAAAGCACTCGCACTGGTCACCAGCGTGTAAGGACTGCTCGCCTGGTCTGTCAAATCAGTTATTTGCCAAGGTGTCAAAGACACACTCAGTTATTTGACTGAAGTATAATTTTCTATCAATTTGGGTTGGTTTTTGTTTAGATACGTGCCCTGTTCCTAAGACTCCATAAGGTACGCATATC
>NW_007732381.1:65596-70743 GCF_000696425.1 Galeopterus variegatus | reverse complement strand
TTGGGTTGGTTTTTGTTTAGATACGTGCCCTGTTCCTAAGACTCCATAAGGTACGCATATCCCCAGTCCTTCCAACACTTAAAGAATGAGCCCAAACTTGTTTCATTTGCAGGTCTTGAAATCAGGTACTACTATTTGTGCGCAGATATGGAGAAAAACTCTAAACCACTTTCTTATGCCAGTATTTGTGAGTTTGAATAGTTAGACTCAGACAGAGTGTAGGTTGCGCGGGGTTGGGAACCAGTGTTTGTGGAGTGGCTGTGCTGGCTGAGCTCTTTACATGCGTGCTGCTACTTATCTCTCAGAAGAGCCAGATGAGATAGGTTTGATCATCACATTTTACTGGTGAGAAAAATGAGGTGTAGAGAGTTCCAGCAATTCTCCAACATCACTTGCTATGCATTGTCAGAGGTGAGATTTGAACCGTGTACTGTTTGATTCTAAGCTGAGATTCCTTTAGTGTTTCAATCTGTATTCCCAGTCCTTATCCTTCCTCTTCTAGGCTAGTTCTGTGGCCAGTTGGATAAGAGCTGAGCTTAAAATAGCTAAAAGTTCAGAAGAAAAAGCAGATTAAATATGCCGTTCCCCCTGCACGACCCTTGCAGCGTGTCTGCTCTCCAGCTATGCGCACAAGCACTAGGTCATGGGGAGTGTTAGCCATTGGTTAGTGAGTATCTGAGGTCAACCATGACTTATTTAATTCTACATTAAGACTCATCCAATCGCTAGAGAGAGAAATACACTTTTAAATTGTCTTAAGGAATAGAGGAAATGTATTGTCTGCATTAAAAAATCCCACGGTTTGAACCTTCTTCAGCAATGGTGAAATATAGGTGCTCAAACTATAACACCAGGATGATGTTTCTCTTTATTTCATGTCTCTGTTTTCCTTAATGTCAGCTTTTCATCACCAAGCTCTCCTCTTGAGGTGGCAAGTTGGTCACAATCAGCTATACTTATCTTACTTGAGCAATCCCAGAAGAAACAGATGTAATAATTTCTTTCCTAACATTTCCAGGAAAATCCAGGAGCTGAGTCACACTTGCCTGGCCTCGGGCCATATGTCCATCCCTGAACCCACATGATGGTCAAGGCCAAGCAATAACCTGACTAACCAGATGTAGGTCACAGAATGGGGTTGGTCCCATTCCAAATGCATGTAGTAAAAGTCAGGGAAAGGGATTTCCAAAAGCAAAGCAAGTTATTACAACCAGAAGAATAATAAAAGGATGCTGGACAGGAAAAATAAATGGCCACTCCAACAGCTGTGTTCAGTGCATACCCTCTTGTGTATCAGCTTCCTTATCTGTAAAACAAACTCACGTGCATCCCAAGGTTACTAAAGGATCCAATGAGATAATGCTTGAAATTGCCTGACACAGTGCTTGGTGCTTTGTAAGTGCTTCAGATACCATGTTTTTATCTTATATTACAATGCCCAGGCCTCATGTGCATTCCTAAATGCAACTGGATTGCTTTATTTTCCTCACGCCTCTGGGTCCTTATTTAAATGGCTCAGAATTTCTCAGACAATCCTTGGAATTTCTGATGACCAGAAGGTCTGCAGGAAGCTGGAACTTTCATAAAGGCTGCTACAAAAACTGTTGGCGTCTCTCATTTTTCAACAGGGGGTGTGCATATATGATGTGTGCAGAACAGCATGAGGCAGAGGTACACATCTCATTATCCTGTTAATCCCCTAACATGTCTCTATTAGGCCATAATCTCCTCTCCCCAAAGACAAGGAGGGAGAAGGAGACAACAGCAGCAACACACACAAGATTGTACTTTGATATACATGAAAGACCCGGAGGGTGGGGAATAGCTTCAGCTGTGGAAAATACTCATTTCTTAAAATCTGGTCCCTGTAGCAATGCACTGTTTGGGGAATATCTTTGGGGGGAAGTCGTGTTAGATAAGCTGTGAAGATAAGCTTCTGGGGACAGCTTTTCCCTTCCTTTTCCTCAGATCTGTTCAGTAAATGTTTCAGGATAAGTGCTGAGACATGACTTTGCCTCCCTGGTGGCAGATATTATTGTTTTTGAAAACAGTTTGTTAGCAAGAATTTTTGGAATGCTTTAAAAAAAAGTCAGCCAATTTTCCACTGATGAAACATAAAAACAGTGCAGGAAACAAAGGAACTTGGGACAACCATTGACCGTGACAAGGACTATTCAGTCTTCACCTTTTATTTGATACAATCTTGTCTGAACATAAGCTTTTTTTCTGTTTCAGAAGGAGGAGGTCTGTGGCAATCTACATTTACTTGTTGAACCTACATTTCTCTAGTGTTTAGAGATGTATCTATGAATAAAACAAACAAGGTGTCTACTCTTAAGATATTATATTCTAGTTAGGGAGACAGAAAGTCAACAAGTAATTAAGCAAGAAAAATATTAAGCGAGAATGAAGGCAAACCACGGAGTTGAAATAGGTTTATGTGATATAGTGCATAGGTGGCAATAGGGGCTGCGTGGCTGTAAGGTGAGCTGATGCCCCATTAGGTCCTACTGACAAGTCGGTGCACCTATCCTCCAGCTACCAGAGGATGAATCATTGGCCAGTGGCTCAAACCTGCAATCTTTTTGGGAGAATTATCCTTGGCTGCTCTGAGATGCCGATGATTGTTTGCTACAGTATACAAATGCCTGGCGCCTTACTTCAAGGCAGGCCACTGGTAAGGTGTGAGTGATGCCAGATCCACCCACCAACACAACCCACCTTAGGTTCTGTCTTAGGCTAGACAGTACCTAAGGCTGCATCTAAGACATGTTCTTGATCTCTTTTTCTCTTTCCCTCGTTGCTTCCCTCACCCCTTTACAGGTGTTCCCTAAGCACACACTTTCAATAAATCGTGTCCAACCAAACTCCTTCCTCAGCCTCCACTTTCAGGAAAACCCAACCTGAGACCATTGGTCCAAGAAGGCCTCTTCTGAGTGGTGATATATAAGCTGGGAAAGGGGTGATAAGAAGTAGCCAGGAATGCAGACCTCTGGTGGAAAAAGCTTGCCATGCTGATAGAGCCAAGAGAAAATCTTGGATGTAAGGTGCTAGAAAGGGGGAAAGTGTGATAAGATGGGGTATAATGTTGTGAGATCTGAGCCCAGATTTTAGTCAAAGTGTGATAGGAAGCTGGTAGAAAGTTTTGAGCAGTTGCATGTTCTGACCCAGGCTTTAATAAAATTCCTCTGGAGAACAGATAATCCTGGGGTCAGAATGAAAGCAGGAGACCAGTTAGGAGACTGCAAACTTTGACATTGGTTTGGACTCGCATCAGCGTGTGCCTGTCACATGCTGGGCAGTGTAGATATGCTTCCTAACTAAGCCCTACTAGCCACTCTCTGAGGAAGATACTGCTTTAGCCATTTTAGAGATGAGAAAACTGAGACACAGTTCACTTAAATAGCTACTGTGAAGTCACACAGGTATTAAGTGTCATATCTGGGATTTAAACCAGACTATCTGGCTCCACAACCTAAGTTGTCTTGCAATACTGCCATCCTCATCTGATCTCTTCATGTGCAGTTTTCTCCTAAAATAGCTCAATCACTTTGACTTGCCATGTTTGCATCATCAGAGGTGTTGAAGCACCTCTGCCCCACCGGGGATGTGAGTCCCTGCTGAAGGAACAGTCTGTTAGACCCCTGAAAGACTGGTTGCTATTAACCAAACACATCTGTTTGTAATTATGAGATGCCTTTACACTTTCCCTTATTGTCAACATAATTACTCTCAATTATATGAATACTCTGCCCTGACCAGCCCAGGGACCCACTCCCCTGCCAAGTGCAGTAGTTCATTTCCAAAGCCCCTTCCACTCCAATCCAAACATATGGACTCTTCTCGGATCCAAGCATAAAAGGGTTTGGGTCCAAAGACAATGTGAATGGAAGATACTTCTTGCTTGGTCTATGTCACCACAGCATTGCAAGAAATGGTTAAATTAACTATGGCTATGTTTGGAATTGTAGCAAAATCAGTGACCTTGTCAACTAGAGGGAAATCTTCAATGGAAATTTAATCTGAAAGTGGTTTTCTTGCCATGAAAAGCCATGGCAATCCAAAAACTCCTCATCTAAACAAGAGGCAGATAGAAAAAGAGAAGCCAAATAAGTTTCCAATGATCCATTTAGAATTAGGGAAGGAGAGACCTCCCAAAGTTCAAGCAGGGTACAGGTCTGAAGAGAAGCAAATTAGGAGCAGCAGTAATTAGAGCTTTGTACATGGTTGATAAATATTCTGGATTAAAGCCCAAACTTTGAGAAGGAGCAGGTTGAAAAGTTTTCTGTAGTTAGCATAAAACTGTGAAGTAAAGATGAGACCAGTCTAGTGCATGCTAGAATATGGAAGAAAAAAAGAGGGAAATTAACGTTACTTAGCCTCTTGCCAGTCATAGTTTAAGGTGCTTTAATTCCATGATGACATTGATCTTTACATGAGTCCTGTGGGGGTGATTATTGTTATTCTGGCTCTCTAGTGGAGGAAACGGACTCAGAGAGTTTAACAACTTGCCCAAGGCTGTACACTTTGTGAATGGTACAGACAGGATCTGAACTCTGGTCTCTGGGTTCAAAGCCTACATTATCTTTTCAATCTGCAATACAGCGGTCTCCCCTTATCCCAGGGGGATATGTTCCATCAACCCCAGTGGGTGCCTAAAACCACTGTAACACCAAATCCTAAATAAATGAGGGTACTTCAAAAAGTTCACAGAAAGTAGAATCAAAAAATAGTATGCATCTTTCCATGAACTTTTTGAAATACCCTCATATTATGCACAAATTTCCCTTTTTCCCTCTCAGTTTCCTTATAGAAGATTTGTTCTTACCATAGATCTTAATAACCTCAGCATATGATTTTTTTCTTTCCTTATTAATTTGAGAACTTTTACTTTTTCACTTCTGTTTGGCATATCTGAATTGCCCGCATCACTACGCCTGTGCTTTGGGGCCATTGTTAAGTAAAATAAGAGTTGCTGGAACTCAAGCACTGTGACCATGACAGTCGATCTGATAGCTACGTGACTAATGAACGGGTTGCATCTACAGTGTGGACAAAGCGATGAAGCGGGTCAGCACAAGACTTCATTACACTACTCAGACCGATGCACAGTGTAAAGCTTATGAATTGTTTATTTCTGGGATTTT
>NW_007732381.1:63903-64823 GCF_000696425.1 Galeopterus variegatus | reverse complement strand
AAAAGTAGAGAAGAAGAAGAAAACATGAGCTATTTTCTTTGGAGATACCCAACCAAAGGAATCAGGCAGCTCTTTCATTTGGTGGTGCGGGAATGATTACAGATAATACAGAATCCTAAAGTATATTAATTACAGCTTGATGAGTGTGTATATGTGTGCACCAAAAATAACTGCATATAATTGCCTCTCATTCATTCCATAGCATATGATTCAGTTGCTCTGAAATACTCCCTTTGACCCTAGGTAATACTGAAGAACAGTAAAGTCTTTGCAAGCCACCCTAGCGGAGCCGGGGTGACATGTACTAGCAGCTCTCAGAGTAGGTTACAATTTCCCAGTCTTAGACAGAGCTTCAGCAAGTTCCATTTCCACTGGGAGAGGTCAGAGCTTAAACCTGTACTGCTAAAAGCGGCATCGTTAAGTGTCCTAATTCTAATTCCACACCCTAATTAAAGTCTTTGGGTATAGAGAGCATCCGAAGTTAAGTCTACATAGAGTGCAGAGCCATTGACCGGAGTCTTTCCAAGGACCTACTTGGCCGCCCCCTGTTCTGTCCCACATTTTGTCAGAGTTTCTTTAAGCAGTTCTCTCGTTCTGGCATGTTGTATAAGGATATGGCTCACTTGCAGGCTGACTCAGCAGACCCTCTGCCCGAAGATGAGGAGTCGCTGTTGGGCTCCCTAAATAGAGTCCCAGCTGCCTCTTTGAAATGTCTTACTTGAAGAAAAATGCCCTACTTGGAGAAACGTCTCAGGAGCATATTGATATTAGTGTGGGACCTCCCCAATTCTCCCTGCCCCTGTCAAGGTGGTCCCGCCTCTACTCAAGAAATCAAACACAGTCTTCCCTGATGAAAGAGTAAATTTCTTTCTTTCTTTCTTTCTTTCTTTCTTTCTTTCTTTCTTTCTTTCTTTCTTTCT
>NW_007732381.1:53591-62854 GCF_000696425.1 Galeopterus variegatus | reverse complement strand
TTTTTTTTTTTTTGGAGTAATACACAGAAAACTACAGTGGATAGAATTTTTCTTTATCCTCTGGGATGTCCTTTGAGAATGAAGAAATGCAACTGCCAATCTTAACATTGTTCAAAAAGAGCTGTATTCATAAAGGATAAGTGGAAATACAATCAAGCAAGCATTTTCAAGTCTCAGTGAAATGCAGACTGCTGAATTGATAAGGCTGAGAAGCCAACTTACAAAAGGCAATCCTTTAGCCAAAACAGCATGGTGATACTCCCCTGGCTTTGCAGGACCTCTCCTGGACAGAGGGACAGCCATTTAGCTGGTTCAACCCTACAGGATCATAATAGAATATTTAGGGCATGGCAAACTATGGGCCAGTTTTCATCTATTTCTTTCCCATGAGCATTTACTTGGGTCCCTGTGATAGAGATAAATGTAATAACAACAACCATGAGTTCTTGGATATCACATCAGGGACTCTTCTAAGCAATGTTCAGAGTATTATTGATGACAAGCTTATAAGGTATGTATTATTAGAATCCCCACTTTACTGGTGAGAAAAGTGAATTTTTAGAGAGATAAAGTGTTGCCATGGTCACTGTACAGATCAATTTGACATCGAGGTCAATACTCTTAGCACTATGCAACCCTCTCCTGCAAGGCTAACGGAGGATTAGAGCTGCAGGCAGAGACATGGAGCCCTCACCACTCTTAGGCATTGGGAAAAAGAGAACAACAAAAAAAACCTCTGGAAGGTATGGGGTGCTACCATTTGTGCCAGACACCATGCGAGGCCATTTATAGATGCTTTATAATTTAATCCTTACCACAAAATTCCTGGCAGGCTACTCTAATTACACCTGTTCCGAATGTATGGAAATACAGGCTCAGCTCGGAGCTGTGAGTGTGTTTACCAAAGCTATTAATTTATCCATTCATTCAACAGCTATTCACTGGATATCTAAGAGCTATCATGTCCTATGTGTGTTGAGTGCTGGAACGAACGAAGTTAGTGAAGTTACAGCCCAGGAAAGGAATCAGATACTGATCAAACAGCCGCACAGATAGAGATATGACTACGAAAGTCACAAGTGCAGGGCTGGTGCCCTCAGAATGAGCAGCTGCCTGATCAGGGGCTCACGAAAGGCTTTCGTAAGGAAGTAACAATCGAGCTGAAGTCTAAAGGATACATAAGAGGTACCCAGAGAAAAGGAAAGGGAAGATCATTTCAGGCAAATAGAAAAGCAAGTGCTACAACCCTGCAGAAGGAGGGAGTGTGACTCGTTAGAGCTGAGGAAAAGCAGACAGAGTGAAGGAATGCCAGGAGGCCATGGGACCAAGGGAAGCCCAAGAGTGTGAACAGGAGCAAGGCTTGGCTGGGCCACACAGTGGTGATGGGCTCCCGACTCACTTGACAGCCCTTGTTTCCCATGTGCTGTCATTTTCCATAGGGGTGCAGGGTTCTGTGGAGTTGTCTACTCCAAAGGCTAAAGGGAGCTGAGGAGCGGGCACAGTACAGTATTAATGACTGGATTAATGGAGGAAGGGGGCAAGGACTGGAAGGAAAGATTGGCTGCAGCTAGGTAGAACAGGAGTAGTGTTCCCAGAAGGGAGGCATATGCCAAGTGTGCTATGGAGGCAACATTTCCAAGGGCATGCAATGTGGGGTGGAGAGGTGGGGGAGGTTCCTGGTTTGATTTTGATTCTTTTGTTGTGGAGTATGACAAAATCAGATGACCCAAAAGTCCCTTTTGGGGCCTGAGGGCTTGGGTTGGCCATCCTTACATATCAGGAGTTCTCTGAGCTCTGTGCTGGGTGGAGTGCTTTGTGGTCTGTAACCACAGAGTGGGGCCTGTACAGGAGACTCCTGGGTCTGATGTGTAATTACTTTCATCAGGTTGGGCCCAGCCCTGGATCTGTGCAGCCTCTTGTGGTTTGGGGAACAGGGGCGCAGGGAAATAGAACCTTTAATAGTCACACTGACCGGTGGATTGGGACATTACAGCCTGTCTGACCTGTCCACAGGGCTGAGACCCTGTAAGCAAAGCTGAGACCCTGGAGCACCTGTTTAGGAATCTTATATTCACTACTGTGGCATCAAGGTCCTCCCAGTCCTTCCAGTTTCAGTATAATCCACTCCATGAAACCCAGTTTTCACTAGACTGGGTCCTTGATACAAAAATCACTATCAGTCCAACCCTATTCAACACTCGAGTTTGAATAGCAGAGAATTTGGACAATGAAGGATGCCTGTACTTGGTGGGATCCCATGGTATCTGAATGCCAGTCTGTGATGTGATGCTGTTCCTGTTTACCTGTGCCTCTGCTGATTTCTGACCTCATCAGCGAGTTGCCTATATAGACCATAGTCACCTGTTGCCCATGTATTTCTACCTAAACCTCCAGTAATCAACAGATACCATCTGGCTGCACACCTGTAGTACTCTGGTCACCTGATGCCACCCATCTGCCAATTGTCTGCTCATCCTCTGCTTCAATGGCCTTTCTGGATACTGGACTCTTGCCAGAACCAGTCAGACTCTTGCCAGGACCACTTGCCTGCCACCTGTTCTCCCTTCCCTGGGACAGATGGCTCGCTTTTGTGCCTACCTTTGTATACTTCTGTTGACCTCTAACCTCAGTAATCATGACCCTCAGAGTCCTTGAGGCCTGGAAACTTCTCACTCAGGCCATCCAAACCCTCAGAAAAGCTGGCTGGGTTTCAGCGGGCCAGGCCATTTGGAGACAGGGACTGGATTGTTCTTGATGCCCTGAGCCTAGATGGCAGTTTATCCTGGTAGACACTAGGTTTTCACTAAGCCCTACCACGTGTCCACAGTGCAATACATTTGTTCTCCTGCCTTATTTTGTGCCTTGCTCCATGTTTCCCCACACTTTTCTGGGGTCCTGACATGCAGCCTGGTCACTTCCCAGTTGCTATTCTTAGGGAAATCCTTGTCCCCTTAAGTCCAGTCTCTGTCGGGTGTTTTCTCCCTTGATCCATGGCCTCCTCCGTCTGACTGTGAGCCATCATTGTCTGGGGATGACTGTGTTTATGCTCTTCCTCAAGAACAGCCTCCTGTGGTTACGGTATTTAGACTTTGGTTTTCGCCCTGGGATCACACAGCCTCTGGCTGACAGGTTCTCAGGAGCTCATTGTGCCTTAGGAGTGAGGAATTTAGGCTCTGAGCCAAACTCCCCGGGTTCAGATCCTGCCTTTTACCAGCAAGACATCTTTAAGCAAGTTGTTTAATTTTTCTGAGCTTCAGTTTGCTCATCTGTCAGTAGGGTCAATAATTGCATCTATATTACAGGACTGTTGTGAGGACTAAAAGGTTCAGATAAGTACGCATTTGGAAGAGAGCCTGGTAGACCGTGCACTCTGGACCAATGTTAGTTATTCTCCCTGCTTCCTACCTTTCCCCACCAGTTTTCTGTGAGTGCTTGACTAGTTTACACCAATATGTCAGACCTTCTCTCAGCCCCGGAGTGGTTGGTCAGATTAGCAAGATCACTTAGATCCTCACTAGGTCTTCAAACCACAGACCCTGCAGGAATCAGAATGTGGAAAGGGAATAACCTTGCAACCATCTATCCATTCATGATGTTATTTAATTAAGAAATATTTATTAAGCCTCTGCTTCATGCAAGGCATTGGGCTCAGTGCTTTGTATTGGGCTCCCACATATGGAAAACTGGATATATATATTCTGCTCCAATGACTTCTGCTTTGTTAGCCAATAAATCCTCTTTCAGATACTGTGGTCTGTGCAGGCAGAAGAAGCTGAAATCCTCCTCACATGCCACATGCTCCTTAACCCTGTTAATGTCACCATATCCAGGGTCAGATTGGAAGGGAGGGTTTAAAACAAATCCTCCACAGAGCCACCACCACCCGTGGTTTCCAGCCCCCATGAGGCTGTGATTCCTTTCCCATCCTTTCCTCCCCACAGTGTTCACTGGCCCCCACCCTGCTGTCCTCAGCCCCTGCTTGTCTGCAGCCATGCCTGTGTTTTTCTAAGCCTCTGAGTCCTTCAAGGCAGGGTCCCATCTGTCTGAATTATGAGTGACCTTCACTAGTCCAGTGCTCTTGATGGTCATAATGCTAAGCCAGCACTCTGGGCAACTGAGAGTAGAAATTTTTCCTTCTGGAATAAAACATAAAATTAAAACCCAGTGTATCTTGGGTACTCTGATCAGATTTGGAAATATGTCCATAATTAAAACTGGCAAATTGAATGCTAGTTCTAAAAACTGGTTTCATTAGTAACGGGGAAACTATTTCAAAACATCAGATTACAGATTTTCTGTTTTTTTAAAAAAATGAATTTTAAAAAGAAAAAATAGGATAAGAGTCTAGAAAATATCCCATGTCAGGCAATAAATAAGAAGGTTCCTCTGAAGACTCTTATGCCTTCCTCTTTATGCCTTTAAAAAAAAGAAAAAAAGCTGCCAGATGGTCTTCAGTGACAAGAATGCTAAAAAAAAAAAATGATTGGGGGACAAGCAAGCCCCTCGGAAAATTTTCTTTTACTAATTTATGAAAATTGCTTGCTTGCTTGATTGATTGAAGGATTGGTGGTGCTTGGCTTAGGAGGGCTGGGGAACTCTCTAGAGTGGCCTGTGGCTGGTATGGGCTGGCAGCCATCCACCTGATGCTTAAGTGGATATTAATCTAGACCCTGTCGAAGTGCAGCTGAAAGGCTCAGGGGCATAGTGGCTGGCATGAACATCCTGGGGAGGAGAGAGGTGAGTTTTCCTCTAAATGTAGACTCAGTTACAGGCTCACTGAGAATCAAGGTCAGATTGCTTCACCTCACTTGGTCTTGTTAACTCAGACGGAAAATTGGGCTAGAAGCAGATCACATAGATGGGCAATGGCAGTGGCTACCCAGGGCAGCTTTTACAGGGTTGTCGAGGCTCTGAGGAATAGTTAAGGCAGATGGGTAGACAGGAAAGGGGAAGCAAGGGCAGGCTCCCTGGGAGTAGGAACTTCTACTACCATCAACCAGCCAGCAGGCATTGTGCTGAAATATCTTTTTCATTTTCCACCATCTGTTCTTGCCAAAAGTCCCTGCCTTCCCTCAGACCCACAGTGAGGACTGCTGTCCCAACTTGGATTGGGCCCCTGAGGGCTGTAGCCAATGGAGTGGGCATGTTGGGAATGAGCAGGATCCTGGGATGAATGCTACTCGATGGACACTCAGACAGTAAATGCAAAAGGAACAGTCATACTTAATCTTCCCTCTGCCTCGTGACTCAGCTCCAGCTTGAAGCTTTGATCCCTGGCTCTTTGCTGGAGCGGCTCTGGGCATCTCAGGTTAACTTTTGCTCAGCAGTGATTTGTCCCACGGATCTCAGAGCCTGATGAGCAACTGTGTCCTCTGGCAGTTACTCAGCATCTTCCCACTCCCCTCATGGCCATTTCTGTCCAAATCTGTCCTGCCAGCCCAAGTCCGAGAGGACTGACCATCAAAACTTCCTGTCGGAAGCAGATGCACTGCTGGATATTTCCTAAGGGGAGTTTATGGAATTCCTCTCTGGGAAGATAGTGATGGAAGAGCCCAAGTTCGGTGCGCTCCTTGTACCTCCAGTCAAGTGTAGCCCCTGAAAGGAGAGATAAATAAGTGTTCTCCACTCACCATATAAAATGAAAATTTTCTGCTGGGTACCCAGAGGCAGACAGGAAACCGTTGATCATCCTTGACAAAAATCCTTCGATAAATCTTTATCACTTCCGAAGATAATTGGGAGGACAGAGCCTTCTGAGTTTACACGCTTTCAGCAGCTGCTTCTCTTTCACTGTTCTGGGTTATTTGTTTTCAAAGTCAAAACATACCACAGGGCCCCCATCTATCAAGGCGAAGGAAGCTCAGATGATTTCCTATTTCAGCTCCAATGTGTCAAGCTTGAGAATTCTCTTAATCCACTGGCTTTGTAAGGTGCCTGGCATTTGCCATCACAGGTGGGCATGTCATGATGCTTCAGTCCTCCCAAAGGATGTGTCCACACTACTAATCCCATTGCTCTGTTTGGATCCAAGATGTGCCTTCTTTTTCATCTTTTCATTCACTTATTTATTTATTCATTTCACACGTAACCCATTATATGACCATCATTGTGCCAGGATGCCCAGTTGTTAAAGTTGATCTAAGGACCAATGTGCATGTGCCTAAGGAGATCTACCGAAATTAAAGTCCCGGGGTTCCTGGCTTCCTGGTCAGTGACCCCTGATGTGTGCAACTAAAGCAAAGGTAATCATTTTGGTGACCACATTTATAGCCAATCCTGTATGTTTTTCAGTCCTAATAATCATTTGAAACATTCAAAGCCTAAAAATGTTTAGTATTTTTTATTTTCTGAATTCTTAATTAGCTATGTAGTTGGTACATCAATATCTTAAAACCCATATTTATTATTTTTAAAATCTAGGTTATAACAATATATAACTTTTAATAAAACCTTCCAACTACAGTAATGCAAATCACAGAAGCCCTGAAAGGCCCATGAATCAAAGCCACCACCTCACACCCAGCTGTGATAGTTACTTGATATTTGCACAATAACCTTTAAATAGCAGACTGCGTTCTTAAATGTACTGGGCCTCTGCAAGGGGCCCGCCCACATGATTAAGAGGCCCAGTCTTTGTGTTGCACTGTTATGTGCAAATATAATGAAAAGAATTTTTTTAATGTGGCAGAAACAAATACTGATTTTTAAAAGAAGGTTTCACCGGGACCCATTGAGTTTGAAGGTCACCAATACAATGCAGATGGCTCTGTTCTGTAAGCATGTAAAATGCAAAAACCGATGGCTCCTATGAACAGAGGAGGATGTCAGATTTCACTCTGAAGGCTGTTAGAATAAATTTGGAAATAACAAATTGGGCATGATGAATTACATTTTCTTTATAGTGGAGAAATCAGGAAAACTCATGTTTACTAAGTGATAAATGTTAACCTTACCGACAACGGAATAGATAGGCAGCACGTGCCTCCTGATGGGAAATGTTGAGTAGCTCAGGGTGTCACTTCTGCAGTAGTCCTACCAAATATGCATTTTCTGGATCTAATTATGAGACAAAAACAAATGAAAGGATATCCTCAAAGAAAAAAGCAACAACAAAAAAACAGCTTGACTCTTTAGAAATGTCAAACTCATGAAAGAGAAAGAAAAGAAGAGAAACACTTTCCCAGTTAAAGGAGACTGAATAAAAGGCAGGAGCCTGGGTTACATCCTAGATTAGAAAAAGATAGAGATTATATAACGATATACGTAAGATCAGCTATCTATCACCTATCAGCCTATAACTTTTTCTCTATATCTCTGTGTATGTGTGTGTGTAATCTCCAAAGAAGGACATTCTCTTGCAAAATCATTACACCACTATCAGTATTAGGAAATTTAACACATAAAATAAAATAAAAACATTACCCAACCCTCTGTCTCTACTCAAATTTTGTCAGTTGTCACAATAATGCCCTTTGGAGCAGGGGTCTGCAAACTACATCCCACCCACCATCTGTTTTCATAAATAAGGTTGTATTGGAACAAAACCATGCCCATTTGTTTACATGTTGTCTGTGGTGTTTTCACACTACAGCCAGAGTTGAGAAGTTGCAACAGAGACCATATGGTCCATAAAGCCTAAAATATTTACTATCTGGATCTTTGCAGAAATAGTTTGCCAGCCTTTGCTTTACAGCTATTTTCCTCCAATTCCACCCAGGGTTATGCTTTGTGCTCAGTTGTCAGATCTTTTAAATCTCCTTTAATCTGGATTAGTTCCTCACCCTTTCTTTATATGTCTTAACTTTGACATTTTTGAAGAGTATAGCTGGCTCTTTTTGTAGAATTTCACTCACCTTGGTTTTGTCTGATGTTCCCTCATGTTTAGATTCAGGTTATACATTTTGGCAATATACCACTGAAGTGACATTGTATCCTTCTCAGCATATTATATCAAGAGGCACGTAGTAGGGTTTTGTCCTAATATCAATGGTGTTAGCTTTGGCCAGTTGATTAAGATGGTGGCCACCAAAAGAACAAATATTTTGTTTTCCTCTACAAGACATTATTGTTGTGATTAGCAATATTCAAATATAGGCTGTACAGTAGTAGGTAATAACAAATCTATCAATATTAAATTTCCACTCTTTGATAATTTTGCTGTGGTTATAAAAAATAACGTCTTCGTTCTTGAAAAACTTGTGCTAAAGTATTAAGGGATGAAGAGTCATAATAATTATCACTTATTATCAAATGATTTAACACATACACACAGAGCAAATGTAAAAGGTATTACCATTTGGCCAATCTAAGTAGAGTATATGGCTATTATTGTATTATTCTTAAAACTTTTGTATAAATGCGATTTTTTAAAATAACAGATTAAAATAATAATAAACCTGCATTTCCTGGCACAAAAAATGGAATAGAGGGGCAGAAGGAAGGCAAAATAAGTGAGGCTGAGCATGGAGATCATTGTCCCCTTGCTACTGCAAGGAGCATTGCAGTGACTACAGTGGCAGTAAGGGAGCTCCTAGAGAGAAGAACCCAGCCCATTCCAAGCCTGTGGCATTCGCCCGCTGACTGTGTAAAACTGACTTTTATTTAATTGAATAAAATGCTTCAGCAAAGTTTTTAATTTACCCATGAAAGCTATAACTTCTGTATCACTTAGAGAAAAAAAAAATCAGGGAGGAAAAGAAAAAGAAAAGGTAAAGAAAGGAATTACAAGAGAACTGAAGTATGCCAAAACATTTTAGCTACAAAAATTGTGCAAATTATTAAGGGTGATGTCTCACATAGGGTCAAAACACAAAAGCAAACTACTGTAGAATATAAGCTATTTGCAAATACACAGGCCTGAAACAAAAACCACAGAGAAGGGCAGCGACAGACCAGGCAAATGAAAACGGAGAAAGCAGGTAACAAAATCAATACCAGGAAAAAAGAGAATGTAAGGGCAGAAGCATAAAGTATACTGAATTTATTTTATATTTTAAAAGGAGCAACCCACAATGAAGATATGACATTCATGAGCCGAATAATAAATTGTTAAATAACATGAAGGAAAAACTGTTAGAAACCCAAGGAGAAATTGACAATATCATAATTATAGAGAGAGTCCAAAATGCTCATTTCAAGTCTAAAAAAAAAAAGAAAAAAGACACAACAAAAAAAGTTCATTTCAGTCTTTGACACATTTAGGAGACAACAATTTTTAAAAATTATATAGAGGACTTCATTAATTAATGTTTCATTAATAGGTA
>NW_007732381.1:50752-52951 GCF_000696425.1 Galeopterus variegatus | reverse complement strand
AAAAAAAAAAGAAAAAAGACACAACAAAAAAAGTTCATTTCAGTCTTTGACACATTTAGGAGACAACAATTTTTAAAAATTATATAGAGGACTTCATTAATTAATGTTTCATTAATAGGTATAAATCAAATATATACCTACAGAAAATGCACTTTATATGCTAATGGAATGTTTACACAGATAGATCACAACCAATCCTAATACTGAAGAGGGAAAATCTCACTAACTCCAAGAGTAGAAATTCTACAAGTCACAATTTAGTAATTATAATGCAAACAAACCAAATAGTTAACAATAATTAACATCCTTTGATAAAATACTGACTTAATAATTATAGTTATAAAAATGATTAACATATTTAAAACTAAATAACAAAAAGCTCCAAACGTTTACTTTTTACTTTTTAATTTTATTGGAGCACAGAAAAAATTACCTTTAAGGATTCTATCAAATTTGATTAGTATCAAGCTATCACTGTAGTTCAAAGAATAAGAATATCTCACACAAAGCTGTAGTCAAAAAATCGATATTATTATTAATTTACCATTAAATATGAAAAAAACTAAGGAATGAAGCTTTCAATTCTAGAAGAAAAGAACAATGAAAATTTCCTAGAAAAGTCATGGGAAATGTAATAAAAATAGAAACAAAAATCAACGAATTAAAATAAGGTGCAATATAACTGAAAAGTCAAGGACTTGATTCTTAGAAAAGAGTAATAATATGGATACTNTACCTTTAAGGATTCTATCAAATTTGATTAGTATCAAGCTATCACTGTAGTTCAAAGAATATCTCACACAAAGCTGTACTCAAAAAATCGATATTATTATTAATTTACCATTAAATATGAAAAAAACTAAGGAATGAAGCTTTCAATTCTAGAAGAAAAGAACAATGAAAATTTCCTAGAAAAGTCATGGGAGATGTAATAAAAATAGAAACAAAAATCAACGAATTAAAATAAAGTGCAATATAACTGAAAAGTCAAGGACTTGATTCTTAGAAAAGAGTAATAATATGGATACTTCTTTGGCAGAACTAAAAATGACAAAAATAAAAACACAAAAATATATAACATGAAAGTAGGACATTTGCACAGGCTTAAGAATGAATTAATTAATTACAATGTAACTCAATATGTCATTACAAGCTTGATAACATAATTCATTAGTAAATGAATAATTTTCTAGAAAAATGTAAATTATCAAAATTAGTTCAAAAAAGTTAAAAGAAGCAAACAGATGATTAACTGCAGTAGAAAATGATAAAAGTTATCAAAGAACTTCCTCTAAAGTAAGTGTTCAATTCAAATCATTCTTTAAAAGAATTTTATCTGATGCTATTTAAACGCCAAAGTATAAGAAACTAATGCAAACTTCTCAATTAACTATATAAACCTAGCATAAAACTGACACAAAACTTTGGGAAAACCCAAAGACATTCANTTAACTATATAAACCTAGCATAAAACTGACACAAAACTTTGGGAAAACCCAAAGACATTCAATGAGGTATCTAATCAACATATATGATTAACTGGTAAAGGGCTACAAAAATGATTACATTGTATAATGTTGAAATACTAATTATCCTGATTTGAGCATCACATATTGCACACAGGTTTTGAGATCCAAGTCTGGACCCCATAGATATGTACAATCAACTGTTTCAATTAAAAAATATATGATAAAGATTTTTTAATCACAGTGAAGAATCATTTATTTTAAAAATTAACTTAAATTTTCTAATGGTACAACACTAGAAAAAAGCACAATTTAGGTGCTTACTTGACAATATATACAAAAATTTTATGCAGATTACAGAGGTAATAAAAGCATGAGCAAAATTAAATAATGGCAAATATATGTTAAAGATTAGTCTGTGAAAATCTTCTAAGAATGACATCAAAGAAAAAATTTGTGAAAACAGCTATTAATAGATTTTACAAAATAAAAACTAAAAAAATTATATAGGAAGAAACTCACTATTATTTAATTATAGGAGTAAGCAGAAAACTGAAGACAACACATAAGAAAAAAGAATATATGTCTTTAATCTTAGAGTTAAAAGAAAAAAAAAAAAACACTTGCAAATCAACATGTAAAAGACCAATACAAAATAATGCAGCTAACCTACTTTTAGGCATATATACTAGGTAAATTAACTAGGAATATTGTTTATAAACTGTTAAACTGG
>NW_007732381.1:47826-48199 GCF_000696425.1 Galeopterus variegatus | reverse complement strand
AGAGCAGAACTTAAGGAAATTGAAACCCAAAAAACAATACAAAAGATCAACGAATCAAAAAATTGGTTTGACAAACCAATTGACAAACCACTAGCATGGCTAACAAAAAAAAGAAGAGAGAAGATTCAAATAACAAAAATTAGAAATGAAAAAGGTGATATTACAACTGACCCAAATGAAATACAAGGAATCATCCGAGACTACTATAAACAGCTATACGCCAACAAGTTTGAAAATCTGGAGGAAATGGACAAATTTCTGGACACACATAAGCTCCCCAAATTAATCCATTTAGAAAACCTGTATAATAATAGACCAATAACAATAAAGGAGATTGAAGCTGTTATCAGAAAGCTCCCAACAAGGAAAAGCC
>NW_007732381.1:43009-45564 GCF_000696425.1 Galeopterus variegatus | reverse complement strand
ACAACTTTTTTTTTTGAAGTTCTTACAACAAGAAAATGGAGGGGACACACCTGGGTAGGAGTGGGGAGAGGGAGTAGGGAGGGAGGTTTCGGTGATGGGACACAATAACTAACTACATTGTATATTGACAAAATAAAAATAATAAAAAAAAAAAAGAAAATTCTTATTAGTTCTCACTTTTCTTAAATCCTTCATTGATCGAGATTGTTTTAATACTTAATAGCAAAGCTCTTCTAATCTTTCAATGAATTTAATTTAATTAATTTATTAATCATTCTCAAAATGGTGGTGGGAGTATCGAACTTCATCTACAAAATCTCTCAAATAGAAGGCTGCAATATAAAGTAAAATATGCAACTATCCTGCATACATACATTATTCCACACATATTTTAGCAAATACATCTTGACAACCTAAATTGGATTGACATTAAACTTAGAAGTTAATACAAACTGGACCTTGATAATTTCTAATTAGAACACTTCAATATTTTTCATTGTTCTGAAGGGAGTGACAAAATGCCTTAGTGTGGCACACAGAGCCCAGCATGGTCCAGCCCCTACTACCCTCGGCAATATTATACCCGGCCATTTGCTCTCTCCATCACAGCCTCACTGGACTTCCTTCAGTTCTTGTTACATACCAGGAAATCTCCCATGACAGAGCTGTCACATTTGCTGACATTTTTGCCTGCAAGTTGGTTTTTATTTTAATCCTGCTCGAAGTTCTAATAGCTTTGGAGAAGCCTTCCCTGACCTCCATGATCACATCAACCCACCCATTAGATTAATTTTCAATTTTCATAGCACTGTACTGTTAATTTCTCTCCTTGATATGCCTTGCCACAGCTGTGGCTTTACAGTTGTGTGATTGCTTGACTATAGCCTGTCCTATTCACTGCATTATCGATGCCAAGAAGATATGGACTGTGTCTAGTTTTGCTCACTGCTATATGCATAATACTCAATACATTGCCTTGCACATTGTTGATGCTCAATAAAATGATTATCATAAATTGAATGTCAATTAATTTATATTTTTTGACAATAAGAAAAAAAACTCTTTTCAGTTCCACTACTGGCTTCCCAAGAAGGAAGGAAGAATATAAGATAAACTAAAGCATTTTCACTGAATTCAGGATTTCACTTTGGGGACAAGAAAAATTATAAGTATATATTTACTAACTTTTATATTCTAAACATTGGTTGTATGTTTCATCTAGATTTTTTTCCAAGCCATTTTTTGGGAGACAACATGCTAAGTGATATGTTTATGTCCTGTCTGCTGACATCAGAGAATTATTCACACTACAAAAATAAAAATTCATGCATAATGAAAATTCTACACCTTGGCCACTGCTTAGCATTGTCTAATTATATGCAGTGTAGTTGTCTATTTGATAGCAGACGATGTATGTATCTGGCATCAATATTAATGTTTATGTATTACTGATTCTCTTCACTTTGTACCTTAGAGGACTTATTATCTCTCCAAGGGCAGATGAAGATTTATATATAAAAATTGATAATGGCCCTCTTTGCAAAATTAAAGATGTTGGCTAACTCCATCTTTGGCAGATGCCCAATCTGCATAATTGCATTTGTCTTTCTAAATTTCCCCTGAAGCTTCAGTTGAAGAAGGTATTCCTTTGCATTTGCATTTTGAAAGGCTTAATTGTGTGGTATTAAACAGCTGCCTCCAGCTGTAGCCTCAGACCTGGCTGGTATTGGTGAACTTTCTGTGTGTTGGCAAATCACTTTGCGAATTTTTCAATCAAAGAAAAACCGTTAGTATTCATGGACTTATATGAGAAAAATGTTTAGATTTTTTGCAATGTCAGTTAGCGGCAGTGAACATTCCTAAGATAACTTTCCTACAACTCTGCTCAATAAGTTAACAGGACACTCAACAGAGCTCGCTTACTAAGGGTTGTGCTTAGAATGGCATTTACACATAACAGAGAAGCAGAAGGTGAGGATGTTTTATTCCTCTCATGTCTGCCAAAGACTCTGATCTAATGTTATCTAATCTCTAATGAAAATAAATTAGAGGTCTGAAGAGGAAAAGAGCCTCTCATTCTCCTTCTATGCCAATAGGCACCTTCTGAGAAAGCCAACCACATGTAGCTCCTAATGCAAGACTGACTGAGAATGGTGCATGGAATCAGACTACCAGACCTAAACCTATTTCCTCCCCAAAAGCAACTGATAGGCTGAAGCCAGAGCCTCTTAGGTCACCTGGAATAAAATTTTGCACAATGGACTCCATATTGTATGGTAGCTAACAACCTTATCACATGCTCTAGTTTAGGAGGTTTTCATTCATTCAACAAATACTTATTAAGAACCTACTCTGTAGAATATAGTTACCAGAGGTGGGGGGGGGTAGTGGGGATGTGGAGAATGGTCAACTAATAAACTATGCTATCTACCCTAAGTGAATCATTGTGCAGTATATGCATGTATTGAAAGAACACACTGTACATCACAAATAGGTACAAATAAATGTTAAAATATTTTGAATTAAAAAAAAAGAATCTACTCTGGGTCAGGCTT
>NW_007732381.1:39478-42858 GCF_000696425.1 Galeopterus variegatus | reverse complement strand
TTACATTCAACCATATATGCTATGAAGAAATAAAACAGGATGCTATAAGGGCTTGACCCAACGAAAGGCTTAAGGAAGGCTTATCTGAAAAAAGTGAGGCTTGAGCTGAGAACTGGAGAGGTAAAAGCTAAATAGCTGAAGAATGGATAAGGAATATATCTAGCAAAGAAAACTGTACTGAAGAATTTTTTTGAGCCCATTAGATAAACTAAAACAGAAAAAAAATCAGTCCCACTAGAATGCAGGAATTGAGGAAAAGGGTAGAGTGTAGGCAGGCTAGAGATACAGGGAGACACCAAACCATGCAACCCCTTGAAGGCTGTGTCCATTATTTTGGTCTCTTTCTAAAACAACAACAGGAAGTACCGAAGCAATGAAAGTGAGACACAGAGAAGAGGTCATATACTCAAAATTACATTGGAAAATATTGCTGTGTCTGCAATATAGTAAACTGATGATAGGGGGGAGAATGGATATGGGAGAACCAAATAGAATGGCTTTGCAGGAGTCCAGACTAGAGAAAATGGTAGTGTGGGCTTGAGGAGTAGCAGCAGAAAAGGAGAGAAGAGAATGATTAACAGATTAGGAGATAAGTTTGACATGACTTGTTGATTGATGGGGTTTAGACACATTGAACTTAAGATCCCTTTGAGACACCCAAGTAGAGATATTGAGTAGGCATATGATCGTAAGGGTCAGGACTCAGAGGTCTGATTTGGAGGTAAAAGTTTGGGCATCATTAGCCAATTGATGAAAATTGAGCCATAGATAATACTATGTAGAAAAGAGAATACATGATAAACACAGAGATGCACAACCCAGCTCTTCCTCCAACAAAGGATGTGATACCCAGATTGACAGAGAATGAGATCAGCACACAGCCTCCAGCTCTCAGATCTTTCAGTGTCTGCCTTAGCTGAGAAAGCCACCTCACAGGACCTCATTTCTTTTCTGGGCACCCCACATATGGTGAATGAGCAAGGGAGGAGTATCAGCCCATGGTTCAGACTGCCTCACCAGATCAGCCACAGTTTTGTTAGACCTGCACCAAGGTTCAACTTTTTACTCATCTATTCGCCTTCTTTCCACAGGTGTTGATTTATTACAAACATCTTGCACTCCAAACTCCATCTCAAGAACATCTAATCTAGAGAGCCTAACCTATAATAGGAAATATAAACAGAAAGAGGAAAGAGTTTAGAACCATAGATAAAGAAAGGTATATCTGCAAAGCAACAGAACAGGAAATGCTAGAAAGTAAGAAGGAAAACCTAGATAGCAAGGTGGCATGGTGTCTTGGGAGCCAAAATAAACATGTTTCAAAAAACAAAGAGCAGGCGAAAGTGATGGGAAGTCAGAAAAAATTACGGGAAAATGTCTACTGGATTTAAATCATGGAGGTCATTGGTGACCTTAGCCAAAGCAGTTTCCATGCAGTGCTAGGAACAACTGCCAAACAGGAGAGGGTTGAAGAGTTAGAGGTGAGAAAATAGACTCACCAATAATGAGACCTCTTCAGAAAATTTAGATTGAAAGAAATGGGAAAGATAGAAAGGAGTTGGAAAGAGAATGTGGGAATCAAGAAAAGGTTGTTTTTAAGATGAAAGCTTTGAAAGGGTTTAAATGTAATTGGAAATAATTCAATTGAGAAGGATATGTTGAATAAATAGCATAGTGGGGTGGGGTGGGGAGGAAGTGATAATGTAAGGTTGATAATGTAATGAGAATGCATGAGGAAATGACATCCAAAGCACAGGCGGAAAGAGCCTTAAATGAGCTCCTTAAATGAGGAGGATACTTCCTATATTAAGACAGGAGAGAAAGAGAACATGGGTACAGATGGAACTGTATGGATTCGATAGCAGTAAGCTGAGGGATTTCCCATCTGATGCCTTCTATTTTCTTCAGAAAGTAGGAGGTGAAGTCATCTGCTGAGAATGAGGAGGAGTTAAGAATATTTGAGGTTTGAATAGAATGTAGAATGTTTAAAACAATTGTTGCATAAAGAGAAGGAGAATTTACTAGGGAAACATGAAAGAATTGGCAAGCTTAACAGGCCCAGTGTATAGGGACCAATCTGCCCTGTTGGATAACTTTTTGTGGCAGTGCCAGGTTGTTCAGTGTAGTCATAAAGAAGGCATATAGATGCATTTATCCAGAGATGGGTGTTTATCAGACCTGTGGAAAAAAAATTTTAAGACAGCAAAACAAGGGAGTTGAGAGTACTGGTTAGTGCGTTATTCAAATAACAGACTGTGTGATCTAAACTAGATAATGACAGTGAAAGGATACAGACCTGTGGAAAAAAAATTTTAAGACAGCAAAACAAGGGAGTTGAGAGTACTGGTTAGTGTGTTATTCAAATAACAGACTGTGTGATCTAAACTAGATAATGACAGTGAAAGGATAAAAAAAGATGAAAAGGTGAGAATTGGTGGACTGGGGCAAAATAAAGGGTCAGCACATTAGGACAATACTTCTCAAGATTCTTACTATGCAGAATATGATTTCAGTCTGGAGGAGGGTCTGAAGGTCTGAGATTCTGCTTTTTTTTTTTTTTTGCATGGCTGGCTGATCCAGGGATCTGAATCCATGACTGTGGTATTATACAGCTATGCTCTAACCAACTGAATTAACTGGCCAACATTATAGGTTATAGGTTAAGTTCTGCATTTCTAACAAGTTCCCAGGGTATGCTGATACTGCTGGTCTGAGAACAGACTTTGAGGAAAAAGGTCTTAGAAGTTCAAATAAGATCAAAAACAGTTCTGAATTTGAGATAGACAGTGAGAGAGAGATAGAGAGAGAGAGAGAGAGAACCAAAGCTACTATTGGACCACTACAGCTATAGTAGCTGAACTGTGAATAACGATGAATAGGATTCCATGAAGGACACCGCACAGGTGCTAAGAAATTTCTCTCTGATGCTCTTCCTCCCCCCACATTTTTATAAAATATCCCAGCCACATGAAATTATCTGAGTGACTATGTCCTGACTACTTGAACAAGTCTAACTAAAGATGCCATCTTGCTGGTCCTGGTCAGCTGGATTGAAGTTCAGCAATAGTAATAGTAATAATTCACACTATTATTAGAGATGCAGAAAAGGTTGGACTAGTTTTTAAGAATAACTTTACTGAAATTAGAATTTTTTTTTTCCTTTTTGTCTTTTTTCGTGACTGGCAACGGGATCGCAACCCTCAGTGTCACGCCCACACCACGCTCAACCAGTGAGCAGACCGGTCTCCATATGGGATCCGAACCCTCGGCGGGAGCGCCGTCGCACTCCCAAGCACCACACTCTACCGAGTGCACCACTGGGCCGGCCCTGAAATTAGAATTTTGAAATGAACTTCTAACACATCCCAGTAGCCTCAAAA
>NW_007732381.1:36559-37822 GCF_000696425.1 Galeopterus variegatus | reverse complement strand
AGGCTACAGGTTGTTCTGGGAAGAATATCCATGGTAGATGGACAAAAAGAGTTAATTTTCTAGATTTTCGTGTACATAAAAAATCCAATTCTCATCACTAGCCAGTTCAATTTAGGAGGAAAATTATGGCAGTATCATCAACTGAGTTAGTTCTTTCTTGATGAATTACAGAGATCTTACCTTGACAGAAGAGCAGACATATTACATTCTCAGTGCTGTGTTACTCACTATGTAATGGCATCACTAAATTCCAGGGCATTCCCTGAAAAATAGTTTTATATGCATTTTTGTAGGTAAAAAACTTCCTTAAAGGCATAAGTCTCACATAAAAGAGAAAAGTTGAAGGTTTTGTGGGTCTGGAAGCTTTGTGTCCATGAAGACAGAAGAAAAAACTTGTACTAGGGAGAAAAATTATACAACACTCTCTCTCTTCTTTTCTCTCTCTCTCCTCTTTCTCTCTCTTTCTTATATACTATTCAAAATAAAGACTATGTTTTTGGGTTTGGTGGTTTGTATTTTTTAACCTCTTAATAAATTACCTGATGCTTTAGCTTGGCATGTACTCAAAATAGGGATCACAAATTAAAATGCCTACAGGGGTTAGGCAGATAAAGCAAAGGAGTGAAGTCATTTCTGTCAAGTTTAAGAAAATACGTAGAGGTCAGGACTTGGCAACTTTCAGCTTACATGACCCATTGAAGGGTCTCGGCATTTACTTACCTCTTGTCAGACGTTACATACAGAAATGCAGGCCTAACACTGCCAGATGTTACAATTTTCAAGATAAACTATAAATCTGAATTTTTATGTGCTGTCTCCCAGATTTTAAATTTGGAAACAATTCCAACATTGTTTGGAAATATGTGAAGACTTCTAATGAAGATGTTTTAGTGAGTTCATAAATCACTATGCCCTCTCTGTTCTAAACAGTCAGCCATGATTGGAAATACATGAAAAGATAAAAGCATTATGACATTAGCTGGGTACAAAACCAAGATAAATATCTCCATGGACCAGAAACAGACCAGAACTTTCTTTGAGCAAGGCTCAGAGAGATGAGTAGCCAGAACCAAACACCCTGCCTGAAGCTGCAGCTGGGTTGTGACTTCCATAAACATGTAGAAGGCTTAAAAATCAACTCACTTGCTGCTAGGGACTGTGGTTTATTAGCAAGTGTTAGATCTGAGAAAGGAGGAGAAAAAAGGCACAGTGTTAAAACCAGGAACTATGGGCCGGCCCGGTGGCACACTGCGATAGTGCGCC
>NW_007732381.1:8877-35923 GCF_000696425.1 Galeopterus variegatus | reverse complement strand
AAAAAAAATAAAACCAGGAACTAAGCCAAAGATCCCTAGCTTTATAGATATATCTGCACTATCACCAAATATTGATCAGGAGCCCCAAACGACTTCGGATTTTATTGGTATTGTTTACCAAACTTGTATAACTTAATCCTACAAACATTTATATTCATCTACTCAATCATTTATTCAACAACTATTTTTTGAACAGACACTGCATGCCATGCAGTGTTCTAGGTACTGAAGAAAAATGAGTGAACAAAAGCAAGTCCCTAAACTATTAAGTTTACATTTTAGTTGAGGGGAGGGGCCAGTGTGGGAGACAGGTCATAAATAAACACGCAAACATATAATATGACCAAGGGTAAAAGTGTTAGGAAGGAAAAATAAACTAAGGTAAGAAGGAAGAAAAGCACCAAAGTAGAAGAAAGGATGCTGTTTTATAAAGAGTGCAAGAGAAGACCTAGCGAGAATGTGATACTTGATGGAGCCAGCTATAAGGCTATGGGTGGGACAAGTCACCCAGGCAGACAGCATAGGAAGTGCAAAGGCTTTAATGCAGGCGCATGCATGGTAGGCTCATCAAACAGCAAAGAGACTAGAGTGACAGGAGGGGAGTAAGCAAGCAGAGGAGCGGTAAGAACAAAAGTTGGAGCAGAAAGCTGGATCGCATAGAGCCTTCTAGGTCATTTTAAAGTCTTTGCATTTTACTACCAGTGAGGTGAGCAGCCCCTGGGGGGTGAGGGGGTTGGGTTGAGGAGAGGAGAAACATGATGTAACTTATACCTAGAAAAGATCACGATGACATCCTTGGTAAGAAAAGACTGGAAAGAAGGATGAGGATCAAGGAAAGATGCAAGGAGGCAAATTAAAAGCCTATTTCAGGAATCTAGAGCAGAAGTGATGAAGGCTTTGACTAGGGTGGAAGCAGTGGAGGGGGCAAGAAGTCACACATGCCAAAGATAGAGACAAGAGGATTGTTTTTGGATCAAGTGGGGAATGTGAAAGAAAAGGGAAGTCAAAAATGAATCCATACGTTTTGACCTCTGTAGCTGGAAGAATCATACTGCCATTTACTGAGACTAGAAACTTTGTAGAGAGGTAAGGTTTGAGGTTGGAAATCAGGTGAGAATCAGAGTTGGAGGTTTGGGGAATATTAAGTTTGTGGTATAGAGAAGATATCCAAATGGAAATTTCAAGTAGGAATCCCAAGGAAGAGGTCCAGGCTATGAATAAAAATTTAGGCATCATCAATAAAATAATGGAATTTAAATTCATGAGACTGGATGAGATCCAAAAGGGAGAGCATGTAGGTTTATGAGTCAGTCTGAGTAACACACTCCAACCAGGCAATTTGAGAATTCAACAAAGGGTCTATTTAGATGATGTGGCAGAGTTTACAGTAAAGAATAAGGGGTAATGCACTACCCCCACAGCAGGTAGTCTAAAGAGTCCAGGGGAGGGAGGAGTTACTGGGAACCCAGAGGAGGTAGGTGAATGGAGATGTCCCCCTGACAAGAGCTGTAACCCCCACTCTCTTCCCAATCTCCAACAGAAAGTCAAGGGCAAGGGAACCTACTGACAGAGTGTGCTCAAATTACCTGTTAGGGCACAAATCAAGAAAGAGAAAGGAAGAAAGAAAATGTGGAGAGGCAAATGGAAGAGATCCAGCACAACAGATGAAAAAGAAAAAAAGCCCAAGAACTGAGCCCTGGGGAATTCCAATTTTAAAAGTCAAACAGATGAGGAGTATGATAGGCAGAATTATAAGATGATCGCCAGGATTTCTGCTCCTTGGTGTTCATGCCCTGTGTAATCCCCACTCCCTGAGTGTAGGCAGGACTTGTGACTCACTCTAGTCAGTAGAATATAACAAAGGTGAAAGGACTTTGAAATGTAATTAAGGTTCAAATCAATTTTTTTGAGTTAATCAAAAGAGACATGATTCAGCTAGTCCTGTTTAATCAAGTAAAGGTCCTAAAAGGGGGATGGAAAGGCACTGGGCTCTCCTTGCGGTCAGAGACTCTCCTTGTGGTCTTGATGAAGTAAGCAGCTATACTGAAAAGGTCCACATTGCAAGGAGTTGTGCATGGTCTCTTGAACCTAAGGGTGGTCTTCAGCTGACCACCAGCAAAAAACCAGGACTCTCAGTCATACATCCACAAGAAAACAATTCTGCCAATAACCTGAATGAGCTTGGAAGCAGAATCGTCCCCAGTTGAGCCTCCAGATGAGAACACAGTCCAGCCAACACCTTGATTTTAGTCTTCTGTGACCTTCATCCAAAGATCCAGTCAAGCTGTGCCCTGACTCCTGACCCACAGAAGCTGTGAGATATGTGTGTTATTTTAAGCTGTTAAATTTGTAGTGATTTCTTACACAGCAATAGAAAACTAATACATGGAGGAACGAGCAAAAAAGATTAAGAAGAAGAACCAGGGAGTAAAACTAGAGAACCAAGAAATTGGTATCCCAGAAGTCAATTAAAGAAAGTATTTCAAGGAGGGAGTTATCAGATGTGTCAAATGCTTCTGATAATTCAAGTCAGAGGATAACAGAGAACTGACCATTTGAATTTCATAGTACGGAGCTAAAGGGCAGCTTTAACAAATAAATGAGGACAAAAGCCTGACTAAAGTGTATCTAAGGTAGAATGGAGATAAAAGGTGAGCTGCTGATTGTAAGTATGTTTTTCAGTAAGTTTTATTTTCATGGGGATCAAAGAAATGTGGAAATAGCTGGAGGAGAATGTGGGATCAAGGGAGGATACCTTCATGATAAAAAGATATTGCACCTTTTTATTACTCATTGGAATTATCAAATAGAAGGGGGGAAATAATGACATAGAAAATAGAGGGAGAATTTGCTGGAGTTAGTCCTTACTTAAGTAGGAGGGGATAGGAATTAGGACAAAAGTAAAATTAGACCTGAACAGGAACAAGGACAGTTGATAGATTACAACAAGAGACAAGTCAAATTATTTAGGTTCAGATACCAAAACTAAATAAAGACAGTGTAAGAAAAGTAAAGAATGATCTCACTCATAAAACATATATGCAAATATCCTCAATAAAATACTGTAAAGTTAAATTCAACCATGTATTTTTTTTAACATGTTGAGGGAGATGCAATTCACATGTCATAAAATTCACATGATCTCACTCATAAAACATATATGCAAATATCCTCAATAAAATACTGTAAAGTTAAATTCTACCATGTATTTTTTTTAACATGTTGAGGGAGATGCAATTCACATGTCATAAAATTCATCCTTTTAAAGTATACAATTCAGTTTTTTTAGTACATGTACAAACCATCACAACTTCCAGAACATTTTCATCACCCCGGTAGGAAATTCCATACCCATTAGCTGTCACTCCGAGCCCTGGAAACCACTGATCTGTTTTCTGTCTCTATGAATTTTCCTATTCTGGACATTTAATATAAATGAAACATATTATACATTATCTTTTTATGACTGGGTTTTTTCATTTGTCATAATGTTTCCAAGGTTCATCCATGTTGTAGCAAGTGTCAGCACCTCATTCCTTTTTATTGCTGAATAATATTCCACTGTGGGGATATACCACATTTTGTTTATCCATTTATCAGTTAGACATTTGGGTCACTTCCATTTGGGGGCTATTATGAATAATGCTGTTTTGAACATCAATGTACAAGCTTTTATGTAAACATATGTTTTCAATTTTCTTGGGTATATGCATAAGAGTAAAATTGCTGGATCACATGATAGCTCTAACATATGATAGAGCTTCTTTCTGAGGAACTGCCAAACTCTTTTGTACCATTTTATATTCCCACTAAAAATGAATAAGAGTTCAAATTTCTCTGCATCCTTATCAACACTTATTATGGATCATCTTTTTGATTATAGCCATTCTAATGGGTATCTTCCTGTGATTTTTTATTTGCATTTCCCTAAAGACTAATGATTTTGAGCATCTTTTTAAGTGCTTACTGGCTGTCCCCATGAGCATAACTTTTTAAAGAAATGTCTATTCAAATCCTTTCCCATTTTACAATTGGGTTATTTGTCTTTTTGTTGTTGCTTTATATGTGTTCTTAATGCATTCTGGATAATAGTCCCTTATCAGATATATGATTTGCAAAAATTTTCTCCCATTCTGTGGTTTGTCTTATCACTTTCTTGATAATGTCCTTCAAGGCTCAAGAGTTTTTAATTTGATGCAGTCTTTTTTTTTTTTTTTTGGTTGCATGTGTGCTTTTGTTATCATATCTAATAAATAATTCTCTCATCCAAGGTCACAAAGATTTACTCTCATGTAGGGTTGCAATGTCATTTTTTTATATGTGGCTATCCAACTATCGTAGCAGCATTTATTGAAAATACTATTCTTTATTAGTTGTTCTGGCACCCTTGTCAAAAATCAATTAATCTTAAATGTAAGGGTTTATTTCTGGTCTCTAAATTATATTCCATTGATCTATATTTCTATGATTAGGCCAGTACCACACTGCCTTGATTACTATAGTTTTGTAGCAAATTTTGAAATCAGGAAGTATGAGTCCTCCAACTTTTTTTTTAAAGATTGGTGTGGCTACTCTTGGACCTTTGCATTTACGTATGAATTTTAGAATCAGTTTGTCAATTTCTTACAAAAAAGAAAAGGCAGCTGGAATTTTAATAGGGGTTGTGCTGACTCTGTAGATCAGTTTGTAGAGTATGTCCATCTTAATATTAAGTCTTCCAATCCATGAGCAAAAGATATTTTTCCATTTATTTAGTTCTTCAATTTCTTTAAAAAATGTTTTACAGTTTTTGGCTTATGTCTTGCACTTTTGTTCACTTTATCCCTAAATATTTTATTCCTTTTGATGCACTGTAATGGAATTGTTTTATTAACTTCCTTTTTGATTGTTTATTCCTGGTGTATAGAAAAACGATTGATTTAATTTGCTTATTACCTCTAACAGTTTTTAGGTGGATTCCTTATAGTTTCTGTATACAACATTATGTCATCTGTATATATAGATTTATCTTTCCCTTTCCAATCTTCATGCCTTTTATTTCTTTTTCATGTTTAATTTTCCTGGCTAGAACCTCCAGTATCAGACCGTGTATTTTTTTAATCCAATCTTCATGCCTTTTATTTCTTTTTCATGTTTAATTTTCCTGGCTAGAACCTCCAGTACAATATTGACTAGAATCAGACCGTGTATTTTTTTTATCTCATAATCATATATGGCCTACTCCAAGTATTTAAAAGCTATTCAATATAATAATATCAATTAAAGTAATATATTAAATGAGAAATTTCAAATGATCATCTCAATGTATTTATATAAGGAACACTTACCTCACGCTTGGTATGTACAAGATAGTTTTAAGCAATTTATAAGTATTAACTCATGGAATCTTTACAACAATCCCATGATTTAGGTACTGCCATTTCCTATATTATACATGAGGAAACCAAGCAAGAGTTAATTTATCCAATGTAATGCAACAGTAAGTGACAGAGCTGGAATTTAAACTCAGGCAGCTTGTTTCAGAATTCAAGCTCTTAACCATTTAGAATGCTGACTCAGATGTATATGGTTATTTGCCAAGTAGCTTAATGATGAAATTTAAGAAGCATTCCTTTAAATGTCAAGAAAAAAACAAGGATGCCAGCTACTGCTACTTCTATTGAATATTTTAGTGCAGGTTCTAGAAAATACAAGGGTGCTTCAAAAAGTTTGTGGAAAAATATAATTAAAAGATAATATGGGGCCGAGCCCGTGGTGCACTCAGGAGAGTGTGGTGCTGGGAGCACAGCAGCGCTCCCGCGGCGGGTTCGGATCCTCTATAGGGATGACGGGTGCATTCACAGTGCTCACTGGCTGAGCGCGGTGCGGGCGGTCTCAAAAAGGACAAAAAAAAAAAGAAAGATAATATGAGTCTTTCCATGGACTTTTTGAAGTACCCTCACACAACCCAATTAAATTTCCTGGTACAATAAATACAAGGGTGCTTCAAAAAGTTTGTGGAAAAATATAATTAAAAGATAATATGGGGCCGAGCCCGTGGCGCACTCAGGAGAGTGTGGTGCTGGGAGCACAGCAGCGCTCCCGCCGCGGGTTCGGATCCTCTATAGGGATGACGGGTGCATTCACAGTGCTCACTGGCTGAGCGCAGTGCGGGCGGTCTCAAAAAGGACAAAAAAAAAAGAAAGATAATATGAATCTTTCCATGGACTTTTTGAAGTACCCTCACACAACCCAATTAAATTTCCTGGTACAATAGCTGGAAAGGAAGAGACCTATCTGCCATTATTTGCGTAAAATATGGTTGTCTACACAGAAAATTCAATGGCCTCTATATTTAGCCATTAGAATTTTTTTTAAGTCAGCAAATTTGTGAATAAAAGATCTGCATACAAAAATTGGTGGCATATTCCTCGGCACCAGTAATAATCCATTGGATAATATAACAGAAAAAATATTCCAATACTATATGACATCTATGAATAAACCTAACAAAAGATAGGCAATTCATAATAAAAAAAAAATGGGAAGGTGAGGATAGGTCACCTGCACACATACTGAAGTCACTGAGGATGCTGGTGGGCTTGCACCAAATATTTGATAAATCAGGAAGTGACTATAGCCGGGCTTTTATCTCTGGGATGAACAACTAAATTTCTACTGAATTTTACTAAAACTTGAAAGATAAACTAAACAGTTGTTTTAACACTGGAAAATGTGAGAGTGTAGGGCTGGCTGGTTAGCTCAGCTAGTTAGAGTACAACCTTATAACAACAAGGTCAAGGGTTCAGTTCCCTGTACCAGCCAGCCTCCAAAAAAAAAAAAAAAAAGATATGAAAATGTAATTTTTTAATTTCTAGCATTCCATGTAAATATATTCTATGACAGTAATAAAATTTTAAATAAATTTTTTAAAAAGATAGGCAAGCAGGGAATGAAGGGTTTGAGAAAAAGTAGACTAGTGTAACTACAGTATAGTATTTATACAGGGGTATTCAGAAAAAAAGAATTCAGCCATTTTAAAGAGGCTTGAATATGCATTTCCTAAAATGTTTTTGAGCAAGGAAGTGGCAAAATGAGTGTAATAATTAGGGAAATTTAATTTGAGACCAATTAATGGGATACATTAGCCTAAGAAGCCCAGAAAATGTGGTGGTAGTATTCATTTGTAACCACCTCCCCATGTGCAGATTTTACATCCAGACTATTCTCAATGAAGAGCAATGTACTACCACAGGCTAAGATAAAAGGAAAATCAGTATTTTAGAACTGACTGTTTTTCCTGTACAGTAAAACTGAAAAGCAGAAAATACGGCTACAGAGCTGCTTGTCAGAAAAACTCTGGCCCTCATATTTCCAATATGAGGTCAAATGACGGAATCATGAGTCATTCAGTGGCCTGCTTGATGACCAGGCCATGTAGCTAATGACTAATGTTGGCATTTAGAAAAAGACTAAAAATATGCCTGCAGAATGCAGTTATTTAAAAAATGAGACTTCAGGCCAGTTTCACAAAATTGTAATGAAATCATGGTAACAGAGACAATAGCTCTAAGACTTAACTACAAATTAAGAATACTTTAATCTCAAATTCTGATGTTAGTATGACACTATATAGTGGGTCTAAGTGCCCAATGACCTACTTTTGCTAAACATAAATGAACATACTCAGGTCCTTATTTTTTCAACTTCTCTATAAATTTTTCATTCACCCAATATTTGCTGGGCACCTGCTATATATCAGGCACTGTACTAAGTCCGGGGAACTTAGCAGACAAAACAGATGCAGCACCTGCTATCTCAAGGATGACATTCCTGCCTGAAGTCCACATTGTGGCAAACTCCTCCTGGGCTTCCAGGACACCACTCTACAGAGTTTTCCCTTGCTTCCCTCATCACCCTGTCTCCTTTGCCAGCTCCTTCTCTTTGGCTTTTCTCTTAAATATTGGTTGCTCCCAATTCTCAGCCCTCTTTTCTTCTATCCCAGTTTTCTCCTAGAGAAATCTCATTTACTCACATTTTTCTATTTCACTTCTATGGCAAAATCATATATAGATATAGATAGATAGATATGGATATAGATTACTATGTGCCAAGCACTGTTACAACCATTTTACCAATATTAACTCATGTAATCCTCTTAACAATCATTTAAGGTAGATACTACTATTTTACCCATTTTCCAGATCAGGATATCAGGTCACAAACTCATTAACTAAATGACAGAACTAGAGTTTGAGCCAAGACAAATTATGCCCTCAACCACTATGATCCATACACTGCCATGTCTCCAACTGACATGTGTGGATGTCTCTCAATACATATCATTAAACTGTAACTTTCTGTATTAAATCTTATATTTTATAATGGCAACCAAACTTTCCACATACAACTCAGAATCAGTGTGCTATGTCTGAATATTTGTGTCCCCCATAACTCTGACATGTGTGGATGTCTCTCAATACATATCATTAAACTGTAACTTTCTGTATTAAATCTTATATTTTATAATGGCAACCAAACTTTCCACATACAACTCAGAATCAGTGTGCTATGTCTGAATATTTGTGTCCCCCATAACTCTTATATTGAAATCCTAACCCCTAGGTAATAGTATTAGGAGGTGAGGCCTTTTGGGAGGTGATTAGGTTATGAGGGCTGAGCTCTCATGAATGGGATTAATGCCCTTATAAAAGGGGTTCCAGACAGCTGCCTTGCTCCTTCCACTACATGATTCAGCTAGAAGGCACCATTCTTATATTGAAATCCTAACCCCTAGGTAATAGTATTAGGAGGTGAGGCCTTTTGGGAGGTGAATAGGTTATGAGGGCTGAGCTCTCATGAATGGGATTAATGCCCTTATAAAAGGGGTTCCATACAGCTGCCTTGCTCCTTCCACTACATGATACAGCTAGAAGGCACCATCTCCAGACAGCTGCCTTGCTCCTTCCACTACATGATTCAGCTAGAAGGCACCATTGATGAACTGGGAAAAAGGGCCCTCACCACACGCTGAATCTGCTGGCACCTTAATCTTGGATTTTCCAGCCTCCAGAACTATAAGAAATAAATTTCTGTTGTTATAAGCTACCTAATTTATTGTATTTTGTTATAGCAGCCAGAACAGACTAAAACAGCACTCGATTTCTCAAATTCCTTTTCTTTCATGCTCTGTATTATATGTTCAGGTCCTCTTCATTTCTTCTTATGACAGCCTAACAGGTCCCCCTACTGCAGAAATTCTCAAAGTATGATCCAAGAACATCTAGGGATTTCTAAGACACTTTCGGGGGTCCACAAGGTCAAAATTATTTTCACAATGATACTAAGACATTATTTTCCTTTTTCACTGTGTTGACATTTGCACTAATAGTACAAAACACAGTGGTGATCTAACTGCTGGCAAATTAGCATAAACTGCAGCAAAGTATACTAGCATACTATTGTATTTTTCACCACCACATACTCCCGGTTTAAAATTTAAAAAGCCAGTTTCACTAAAGAATACCTTTAATGAAGAAATAAAACGTATCAATTTTTCAAAATCTTGACTCTTGAGTACACACCTTTTAAATATTCTGTGAGATGAAATGGAAAGTACATAAAGCTCTTCTGTCATACTGAAACATGCTTGTCTCAAAGCAATTTTGTCAATGTTTGAGTTGTAAGTTGAACTAGCCATTTTTTTCATGGAATATTGGAAAAGGATAACAGTTAGCCTAATTAGGATATTAGAAAAATTAGATTGTTGGAAATGTTGTCCATTATCATCACTCGACTCACATTTTACTCGCTTCACCATCAAAACAGAGAAAAAAACGTTCCCATATTACAGTGCAAAAATATCCAGGAAAGCACACCATGTAACCTGACTTGAGTCATTCCTTCACTTTCTGATCAATCCCTGTGAGCAATAAGGTGATATGCTAGTATAACTCAGGACCCTTGTCCATCCCTAGATGGGGGCAAGCTTGGGGAATGTGTAAAGAACAGATCAGGAAACAAAGATTGATAGTCCTTTCTACAATCATGCGATTGTAGTTGGAGAAGAGCAATTTTGCAAAAGAAGTAGGCAAAGAAGTGGGACAGGGGTCTCAGGCAAACAAAAGCCAAAGATCTTCACAATATCTGAACAAGGACTCTTTCTATTTGAGTGGTACCCTTTATATTAGAAACACTACTTGGAATTCAGTACATAATCCAATTCAGTACAAGGCTGGGTTTTATTGCCTTATATATGTGTATCTTGAGTTCCTTTAATGAGGAACTCAATGAAACAATAATATCCACAAGGAAGGGGACTGAATTCATATATTTTCTGGGTATCTTCATACAATTGGTAAATTCCCACTGACAAAAGTCCAGCCAAACTTCCTTGCCAGACTTATAGCACCATGCTCTAAGCAACTGACTAACCGGCCAGCTGGCTGGCCACACTATAAATGTGAAAAACTTTGGTTTATGGCAACAGTGGTTTTAGGAAGACTGCAATTGTTTGAAATTCTTTCCCTTTGATTCACAACTGGCCCCAAACTTGAGCTCCCAAGGAGATGGTCCCACATTCTTTTGTCTTTATAGCACTAACAATTCACTGTCACTAACAGCTCAATGTAGTTGAATTAAACACCCATTGAGTTCTGACTCAGTGAGGGTACTTAATGTATTCCAAGTTTTACACACTCACACACACACACAAATATAGTTAATTACTGAAGAAGCTGAGGTCTAGAGAGATTAAGAGATGTACCCAAGTTCGTGATCTTTGTATGCTGTGAAGCCAGAATTTACAACTGGGTCTGGCTGACTTCCAAATCTGCCTTGCGACTAGAAAGTCACATCCCAACTGCATTCCTAACTATTGTATAGTTAATATTTCCTTTGCAAGTCATTGGTGTGCATTCAGTCCAAGCAGAAAAGTTCACCTCCTAACGTAGTGACACTTTCCCATCCAAACATCCAGCATGGAATTTCCAAACATTCAAAATCTTCTTCACCATAAGCCACTTGTTTAGAGAAGTCCTCATCTTGAACACTTTGGGCTGTCAAGAACCAGGGGCAAATTTGTGTTTTCAGGATACAGAAATTATTTTCTAAAATTATCTTCAGGAACAAAATCACAAGAAAGATTTGGATGGTGAGAGGAGAAACTCTGTGTTGTTGTTTTCTCTTATCAAAGTGATTTTCCTCAAATATTCTAAAAACCTCATTTGAAGCAGAAATCAAACAAGGCCAGCCCCAGGCAGAAAAAAGATGTGAGAGCAATATTCTCCTGATGGCTGAGAGTCTTATGTATGTTAGTTATGTGTCATACACCTCTCCTTCTAGTAGCAATGTCAGTACAGTCACCAAGAAAGACAAAAGAGAAAAGTCTTCACTCAGCCACATGAGCCCAGCAGGGATAACTGAGGAGAATGACAAAACGGTGTCAGTAAGCAGAATAATTGTGGCTAAGAAGAGAGTCATGCGCTCTAACTACAAAACCCTGTTTTTATCTCACTATATGACTATGGAATCATGTGAGGTGAAACACATTTGTAAAAAAAAGATGTATCCCCTTTCTTAAGCTGAGTAAACATGGTCTGAATCCAACAAGATTATATATCAGAGAGAAATGTTTCCCTAAATTTTCCTCTGGGACTAAGGGGCTAAAGGAGTAGGAACAGTGCATATTTTAGTTATTGTTGTTGTTGTTGTTTGCCCTTTCTTTTCTTTTCTGAAAGAAGTTGGAATGAACCAGCTGATCTCTCTGACATACCTTGCTACTCCTGAGGAAAAGGGAATAGAAACAAAAGGGAAGGTAATAAATTAAAATTGACATTCTCTTGACTTTACCAGCTGGCTGAGAAAGCATTCTTCCTAATAAGTAGGAGACAATTCACAACCTAATTGTAAATAGAAGGAAAGGCTTGTGATAGCTTAAAGAAATGTACAAGTAGTAATATATATGTAATGATTTTCATATTTTGATTTATTACCTGTTCTTGTTTACCTGAATATTCAACTCCACAGAATAGCAATGTCTGTGTGCTATGTAAAAACTTACATATATATTTACATATATATACACACACATATATACATATATATACATATAGTGGTCCCTTAGTATCTTGGGAGATTGGTCCCAGGACCACCATCACACACACACCCCTCCCCCACATACCAAAATCCATACAGATGCTCAAATTCCTTACATAAAATGGTATATTTGCATATAACTTATGCACATCCTCCCATGTATTTTAAATCACCTCTAGATTACTTATAATACCTAATACAATCTAAATGTTACCTAAATAGTTGTTGTATTGTTTTTTATTTGTATTATTTTTTACTGTTGTATTGTTATTTTATTGTGGGGGTTTTTTTCCTGAATATTTTTGACCTGCAGTTGGTTGAATTCTTAGATGTGGAACCCACCAATAAAGACAGCTGGCCTTATATAACTTTAATAATTTTAGGTTTTTGGAGGGAGAAAACATCTGTTTTACGTATGGCTTTGGGTTTGGGATGTGTGTGTATATGGGTTTGTAAGCTATTTTTTAAAAGAAAACTTTCATGTATCCACACAACATGTTAGGAAATATAATGAGAAAAAAATCTTATGTACAATAGCAACAATACAAGATAAAATCCCAAGGAATAAATATACCATAAAACTTGCAAAATCTATATGAAAAAATTCTCTTTAATCTGAGAAAAGGAACCAAAGGAGACTTGGATGGGTGAAAAGGCATAACATATTCGTGGATAGGAGCATGTAGTACAAGAAGAACACCAATTTTCTCCACTATAATTTATACAATTAACATGATCTCATTAAAATAACTACGAAAGAATTTTAACTGAGAAATCTAGTTCCAAAAGTTTGTATACAAAATAAACATGCAAAAACAGGACAATCCTAAACAAGAGGTATGAAGCGGAATAACTAGGCTTATAAGATATTTAAGACAAATTACCAAGCAATAATAATTAAAACAATCTGTACCTGCATATGACTAAATAGACAGATCAATGGAACATTATGAAAGCCCAGAATTAAACCTAAACACCTACCAGAATTTAGTGTACAAAGAGTGGCATTACAAATTGTGGGTAAATGATGGGTTGATAAATGGTATTGAGAAACTGGGTAGACATCTAGAAAACAAATTTATTCTATCTGTAGCACCTTTATGCAAAATACATTTCAGATGGATAAATTATAAAAACGTAAGAAATAAAATATAAAATTCGTAGAAGGAACGTGGGGGGTTTAAAAAAATGTAATCTTAGAATGTAAGAGACTTCCTACTCATGACTCAAAACCTAAGAATAGAACAAGTAAACACAACTATAAGAAAGTAAAAATTTCTGCATAGCAAAAACTATCATAAGCAAAATGAAAAGACAAATGACAGATTTGAAAAATATATTTTCAACACATATCACAAGAGGAATGTATTAAGGGCTCAAACAAATCAAATAGCAAAACCATCCACCCAATAGAAAAAATGGGAAAGAGTACAAACAGAGTTCCTAGAAAAGGAAATAAAAATGAGAGAAATGCAAATAAACTTCACACTGAAATACCACTTTTCACCTATCAGATAGACAAACATATGAAAGTTTTATTGCACACTCTGTTGGCAAGTATATTGGGAACAAGCACTCTCATGCATGTTGACACCAGTAAGTATTAGTAAAACCTCTTTGTAGTGTAATTTAGCAATCACAACTACAAATATGCATACTCTCTAATCTAGCAAAGATTATACAACAGATGTACTCACACATATGTGTGGAACATGAAAGCATAAGGTTATACATTACAGTTTTTTTCTAAATTGCAAACTATCAAACATAGCTTAATATCCTTCAATAGGGACTGGTAGAATCAAATTTGGTACATCCTTTTCATCATGTTTACTTTATACAACTGCAAACACCAAAGAAAAAGGCAAAACATATCCACAATGTGCATGTGTGTATACATATATATACATATATATGTATATATACACTCACATGTGGACCCTAAATTCAGTGTCCAGAGCAGTCTGGATTTATGCTTATTGTCCTGGCATTTCATTCAATTGGCACTACCTTTTACTCTCAAAAGTGCTCTATCTATATGATAAATAATTTGTTTGCTGCAATAGACTGAATATTTGTGTCCCCCCAAAATTCATATGTTGTAACCCTAACTCCTTATTTGATGGTATTAGATTAGACCTTTGGAAGGTAATTAGGCTGTGAGAATGGAGCCCTCATGAATGGGATTTGTGCCTTATAAAAGGGACCCCACAGAGCTTTCTCACCCTCTTTCTGTCATGTGAGGATGCAATGAAGTCAGCAGACTGCAACCTGGAAAAGGGTTCTCACCAGAACCTACCCATGCTGCTACCCTGATCTCAGACTACCAGCCTCCAGAACTATGAGAAATAAATTTCTGTTGTTTATAAGCTACCCAGTCTATAGTAACTTGCTATGGCAGCCCAAACTGACTAAGACAGTCACCCTAGGTATATTTCTTCTTGGAAGTGAGGGAAGGGATTGGCGCAAGGCATGGAGCAGGATGTGAGGTTAGATGAAGAGAAAGGGAAGACAAAGGCAAATTGATATTTCCCTGCCAACTATTCAATACTTCTCCTTTGGACCCTACCAAGGCTGTAAGGTATAGATGTTGTATCCGGAGCCATACAGCCTGGATTCAAATCCTGGCTCTACTATTTACAAGCTCTGTGACCTTGTGCAATTCCTTAACCTCTTTCTGCTGCAGGTTCCTCTGTAAAATATGGATACTAGTACCCATCTTACAGAGTTATTGTGAGGATTAGATGAGCTAATGTATGTAAAGCTGTTAAAAACAGAATCTGATACCTACAAAGCACTATGGAAGCATTAATTATTACTGTGATTCATGTGCAGCTACCATAGGTAGACATTGACAAAGTCAGTATATCCTAATAGGCTTAACCATCAAAAGAAATCACAATTAAGACCTACATATAAACTGGATTCACTTATTCAACAATTTTTCATTGAGCACTTATATTTAGGGCTGATGTTTCTCACAACAGGAGTATAAACTAACTACCCTTCAGAAAATCACAGTCATCTCCTTGTTTAGGTGATTTCTAGACTTCCTATTTAGCTAAACTCTAGGGGAATAAAATTACATACAATACAGGAAGAAAGTAAGGTGAGTCAGTATAAAGCCTACATGTATGAGATGAAATTATTTATTTTATTACAAGCATTATTATGCTTTTTTAACTTGATATAGTTCAGCAAAAAGCAAATGGCCTAGTTTCCAGTAAATTTGTTAATCTCTTGATTATCTGACAGTCTTAATAAAGCTTCAAAACAGAATAAAAAACTATCAATATAGGCCAATTAGCTAACACTGAATAATAAATAAGCATGTAAATGTACTCTTATGATAAAGAACAAGACCTTTGGAAAGAGAAGAGCCTCAGGTTTGAAACTGGTTCTTTCACGTTCCATGTGTGACCTTGGCCAAAATACCTAAACTTTCTATTCGTTAATTCTTCATAGTTAAAATGAGTAGCGCTAGCTACTTACTTCAAACGTAATTATGAGAGTTAAATGTAAGGCATGTACCTAGTGTTTAGCACATAATAAGTGCTCAGTAAATATTTGCTAGCATCATTATTGTTTCTCTGAATTTAAATAAATGGCACTTATTTTTCTATCCATGCTTCATCTTTTCCACCTAATTTGTCTCCATTTCTCTCCAAGCAAATGAGAAAAAAAATAATTTATTCTTGTTAGAATATTGAATGTTTTCTAAAATGTATTTTTAAAAAAACAGTGACTTGCTGATATTTCTCATAACAGGAGTATAAACTAACTACCCTTCAGAGAATCACAGTCATCTCTTTGTTTAGGTGATTTCTAGACTTCCTATTTAGGCAAGGCCCTAATCTAGAAGACTTTACTTTTTATAATCCAGCTCAGATGACACAGCATGAGTGAGGGAGCTATAAACAGACTCCCCTCACCTCGGGGCCGCACAAACCAGGTTTCTGTAGGATGAGGGCTCAGTTAGTGGGAATTCACTTGTAAAAGATAACTCGGGACTGTTTCTTTCTTCAGCACACATCCCTAGCACCAAAACTTTTCAGCTATACATATTCTTCCTTACAATTACATTCTAAGCCAAAAGAAAATTTTTACTAAGTTATCTATGTTTATAGGCATTGGATTTGTCATTTTAGAATACAAATATTGAAAGTAACTTAAATAGCAGGCACGCTCATTTAAAGGTTTAAAAAGAAAAAAAGAAAAAAAAGTTGATGAATTGCTGTTATACTTACTAAAGTGAATCTAAGGAATTTTAATGTCACATGTTCTAATTGGGAGAAAATCATGTTTGAGAACTAAAAAGATTAACTGAGAACTGAACTCTGAGGCAGGTATTTTTAGGAATCTTTGGTAGTGTTTTAATGTTAGCTTAAGAAACAAAGTGTTTGTTTCTCCTAGTTGCTAAGCAACATATTGGATTTGATTCCAGTCATTTTAAAAAACAGTGCACTGATTATAATAACAAGAAAACAGTATTATCTGTTTCTCAATTCAATATTAAAATACTTAAGAACAGTTGGCTTTGATGGGGTCATTATTACTTAACAGATTTTTTTCTTTGTTTTTTATTTCCTTATTCCAGAATCCTGAAACCACATACCATACTCTTGAAAGAATAACTTAAGTTCCCATTGTGCATTAGGCTATCTTTCTATTTTAGATTCGATATACACAAAGAATTCAAGATACTGAACTTTGTAGCCTTTTCTCTGAGTTTCTCCACTGATTATCACATTCCTTAATCATCGATGTATTTTCTTTTCAAGAAGACAAGGGAGCAGCTTGTACCTTAGAGTGATTTTCATTCAAACTAGTTAAAATGTTGCTATTGAAGAGGAGTAAACTTCAGATATTAAAAAAAAATACTTATACAAAAACCTAATACCCCAACCAAGCTGGAAATATTAGGTATCACTGTTAATGTATTTTTGTGAGTTTTTAGCATAGATGATATTTTTTGTTTTCTTATGAAGTTAATATACTTTTTAATTATTTTTTTAAATCAGACACTGTAAAAAGTAACATCCCTCTGTGTATCCCTTCCTCAAATTCACTCAATCCTACTCCCCAGGAGTAATTGCTGCTAACACTTTCTTGTAACTGAACATGCTTTTAAATTCTGCTTTGACACGTGTATTAGATTTTGATACTCAACTCATTTATTGTCAGAGCTTGAGTGCACTCTGTTACGACTCAACTGAGAGGTTTTTTTTAGAAAGCAATTTTTCCAGAAAAAAAAAAAATGAATCCCTGGACTCAAACCTTTCCTTCCGACTCTTCTATGGTAAGAACTCTCTCTCCTTCCATTTCTGGCCAACACAAACACACAATCCAAGAACATAGATAACTTACCATATCAGATGGGAATTTCCAGATGTAGGTTTTAAAAGGTTAATGTATCTAAAGTAGTTTTTCAGTTCTCAGCCTAGTCCAAGTTTAGTGTACCAAACAGTCAATACCTACCTGTCTAACTTTCTCTCTCCCTCTCCCTCTCTCTACTTTTCTCTCTCTCTATCATATCTTTATTTCTATTAACTTTCTCTTGTTTTTATTATTTATTCTCATTCGTAGTTCACATAAAATGTTGGAAGGCTGAAATACTCTGGGCCTCTTAGGGGTACCGGAAACCCACTCTTGGTACACATGCACGTTAAAGCTGCACTAAGAAATCGTCATTAAGAGCCCTTGTCACACACATACCCCTTAAATTAGAAGGCTTTTCTTCTGGGTCCTGTCCTCTTCCAAGTTCCAGTTTTCTAAATAGTCCAAAAATTTTCTATATTCCCATCCTGGGACAAGCTACTGTTCTTAGATCCATTTTTGGTATCTGGAAGATTAGTTTTCTTCCTGTTTAAGCCTAGTTTCTATAATGGGAATTTTTCTCTCTCTCTCTCTCTCTCTCTCTCTCTCACGCACACACACACACACACAGAGAGAGAGAGAGAGAGAGAGAGAGAGAGAGAGAGAGAGAGAGAGAGAGAACTTTTGCCATAAGGTGTTTTTCCAAACTGTTCCTCAGCAACCACACTCTGAATTAAAACTGTCCTGGATATTCAGCTTATTGCTTGTCATCAATACATTTCAGGGTACCTGCCCAGCTTATGCCCTCTTCTCTGAGAGCTGCCTCTTCTATCTGTAGTCTCAGTAGTTTATATCATACTTCCTCCTTGGCTAAAAACTGACAGGATCAGAGATGAACATCTGACCCTCGTGCTGGTCCCATCAGATACGCTCACTTGAGAACTTGAATAAGAGCCCCAGAACAGGGAGTCAGCAAGAGCTAAAAAGATATTTTTGTGTCAGGGAACTCAGGTGGCCATTTGGGTGTAATTGTGCTTATGAGGAAGCAGAAAGAACCAGATCAAACAGAAGAAGGCAAAACAAGCATTTAGAAACATGAGGCCATGTGATGAGAAAGCAAAAACAAGACCAAGAACGTGAGAGAACAAATTTTTCTTAACTGCTGACAAATTTCCTTTTTTTCATGAAGCACAGTTATATTTTCTGACCCTAAATACTTTAAGGTATCTCAGAATTCTAATAATAAACTCACATCGGTTTAAGCTAGCTTGAATGGGCTTTTACATTTTACAACCCAAAAAATCCTTGACTATGATCTTCCTTACTCTCTTGTCTTCGTCCTATTATTTTTTTTTTCTTTTTTTCCTTGGTTTTCCTTGACCCAAAGAATAATGCCATCTGGATATTTTCTCTTAATCTCTGATCATAAGATTGTATAATTTCAATTGATTGAAATCAGAAACCGTATGACATATAGTCAATAAATGTTGAAGGACTTTCATAGCATCAGGACACAAATAACAGGATCAATTGCACAATGCAATATAAGCTTCCATTTTTTAGTGCTTAACTTGAGGTACTGAGCCAGGGACATTACGGTCATTAACTCTTTTCCTACAGCAGCCATTCAAAGTGAGAGCTATTGGTGTCTTCTATAGAGGAGGAAATAAGAGTTTGAGAACTATGTAGAATAGCTACTCAAGGACACACAGCTAACAAGCTGAAGAGTCAGGGTTGTAACCCCATTTTATCTAGTTCCCAAATAAACTCTCTACTATACGAAGTCCATAGTCTTCTATAGAGGAGGAAATAAGAGTTTGAGAACTATGTAGAATAGCTACTCAAGGACACAGCTAACAAGCTGAAGAGTCAGGGTTGTAACCCCATTTTATCTAGTTCCCAAATAAACTCTCTACTATACGAAGTCCATGTATTTTAGTATAATTTTTTAAATACAATGTAGGCAAACTTAGAGAAGCCCAGTGTCCCATTGGAGCCCTCACAAAAAAATGGGCAAGAAACGATGAAAGTGAGAAGGCTTCAGTGCTGCTGGAGCCAAGGAGGCAATGTTGCAACACAGCAACAAGAATTATGGAATAAATGAACTCTTTCCAGAAGGGGAAACTGTGGGCATCTCTTTGCTCCCACCTCAATGCCAAAAGAGAGTATAAAAATCTCTCCCACCTCATTAGCTTATCAGAGAACATGCAGAACAAGGAGGCTGGGCAAGGAGAAGTGCACCTCAGCCATCCTTAGGGAAAAGAACAACTGTAACCGGCATTTTTAAAATCCTGTTCTCTGAAAGCTCCCTGAGAGCAGGAACACTGTGCTGCAGCCCCTGGCACATCTAAGGAACTCAATAAATACCAGTGAATGAATGAGCTCCAACTTCTATACGTTTAAGCAACTGCACAGATGCTAACAATCCTAGGTAGGAAGAGAGCTTTAGAAATAGAACTGATGCTTACTGTAATTTAAAGGTGAAATCGGAGCAAGTTCTGATGCAAAGACTGATAGATAATCTTATATAAATGGGAAGTAGGTGGGGACAGTCTCAACAATGCAAAGTAAACATTCAGACACAAATAAGAAAGATGAATTAGCACAGAACACAGAGGAGAGCCAGTGAATGACAGAATCAGAAGAATAAATTTAGAAGAGAACAAGAAAAATCAATACTTTTCACTTAGTGACACCTCCTTAAAGATTTTGCCAGTATTCTACTGGGAAAATCGAAGTTAATGCTATAAATACATAGTATATCACAAAATAATGATAATGATAATACAATAATATAATTGTAGCTAAATTTTATTGAGGACTTATTGAAGTATTTTTAGTGAATTTGTTCATTTAAACTTTGAATCCTGACAATAATCCTGTTGGGTGACTACTATTATTATTCCCATTTTTGCAGATAAAGAAACAGAAATTCAAGGAGGCAGAGCAATTTCCTTAAAGTGAAAAATTTAGGAAGAGATAAAGCTAAGTTTCTAGCTCAAGCTATAGGACTTTGGGGTCCATGTTCATAATCACTGTACCACACCACTCTAAGTCTATGTAAACCACACATAGTCTGTTCTTCAGTGTGGTTTTGGTCATTTTTAATTCATTGTATTGCCATTATAAAGTCCTGAGTTTAAAAGAATAAACCCCTTTCAGGTGTTGCTATAGATCATATCTGAATCCAGTAGGTGCCACTTGAAATTTTTATGTAGATTTGGTACCCAGAACTTCTATCCATTCCCTACATTTAACTACTCAGAACTTGCCCCTCATTTATACTCACAGGGTTTGAATGAATATAAACCAGAGGCAAGAAAATATTGCCTTTAAAGTCATCACCTTTAATGAGCCTTGAAAATTTTTCTAGGCCTGCTTCTGATCTTCTCTCATTGCACCAATGATTATACCTCATTTTCAGTTCATGTCTAATTAAACCCTTCTGGGCTCACAGATTTTAAAAGATAGATAGATAGATAACAACCTGTCTGGTCTAGGGATCATCTTCTTTGCTTTTGCAGCCAGACTTTTGGCTCATGGACTTGAGTTAGTAGTCAAGTTTTAATTCCTTGCACTCCTAGTTTTGTTATAACCACTCATTTTGTGGGTTGGGTTTTTTGGGTATGATTTTGTTTGGTTTTATTTTTCTATAATTCTCATTCACATATGACCCATTCTCCCATTTGGGCAGCAATTTAGGCATTTGAGAAAGATGAACAAAAAAATATCAAAAATACCTTAGACCTATGCTTTCAAACTTCAAAAGCAGCTAAATAAAGAGCTCAGGTCAGAAATCAGCAAGATGGTAGAATATGAGGTTCTCTCCTTATATGCCCCTCAGCAACAATAATTTGGCAACCATCTATGTCCAAAACTGCCTTTGGGGGAACTTTGGGACCCAGGTAGAAGATTGCAAAATGCCAGTAGAGCCCAAAATCAAGGAGAGCTGTTTTGAAAATGCAGACTTGTGTCCAAGACAGGCTCTTTGTCCATGGTCCCAGCTATACACCCAGAAACACCCCTCCTCCTCTATAGATGCAGCCTACTCCTACCTGGCCATAGCCTTGCAACCAGTACCACCTGCCAAGGGACATGGGAGAAGCCATGCCCATCCATGCCCTCGGTGATAGGCATGCCACCTATGAACCCAACTGCAGATCCTGAAGTGGCCCCGTGACCCATTTTGGCCCCACTCTGTAACCAGTCCAGAACCAGTCTTGCCCACACAGGGACCCAGGATGAGCCATGCCTGGCCATGCCCCCAATAAAGGGACCATCATCCATGGACCCAACTGCCAATCCTGAAGCAGCTCTGTGACCCTGCTCCAGCCCTGCTTTCAGTCCTTCTCCCACCCAGGGACCCAGTAATGTCTGTCTGTGCCCCTTGTAGAAGGCTCACTGATTTCGGACCCAGCCATGGACCCTGATGGCCCTAAGATTCAATTCAAATCCCACTCTGCCATGGTCTGGGGACAGTTTTGCTCACCCAAGGAACTGGCATGGTCATCTGAGCCTCTGGTGGCAGTCCCACTGACTTTGGACCTGACTGCAGGCCCTGAAACAGTCTTGTGACCTGACTCCAACCCCTCTCTACTGCAGTCCTAGAGGCAGTCCTCCCACCCAGACATCCACTCACAGACCCAATGGGAACCACAGAAATCCATACCCCTGGTAACAAGGCCCCTGTCTGCAAACTGAACTGCAGACCCAAAGTAGCTCCATGACCTGTCTCCAACCCTGCTTGACCATGGACCCAGAAGCAATCCTGTCCACTTGGGTATTTGGCAGGAACCATGCATGCCCACAACTGCCCATGCCCTCAGTAACAGGGCTGCCAGCTGTGAATCCAAATGCAAACCCACAACAGCCACATTACCTGGCTTCAGAACCAATCAACTGTGATCCTGGAGGTAGTTCCATCAGTCCAAGGACTAGACAGGAGAAGGTATTTATCTACCAAATCTAGTCTGTAAAGACAGGAAGAGGTGATTTCTCATTTAAATACACAAACATAGGTACAAGACTACATGGATCATGAATAATCAGGCAAACATGACACCACCTGCTATCATTTAAATGTGTCTCCCAAATTTTATGTATTGGAAACTTAATTCCCAAATATATAAGTTGATTGGAAGTGGGGCCTTTGGGAAGTAATTGGGATCAGATAAGGTCATCAGGGTGTGTCCCTTGTGATGGGACTGGTGGCTTTTGAAAAAGAGAAAGAGAGACCTGAGCTGACATGCTACCTTGCTCTCACCATATGAAAACTTCTGCCATGTTATGATGCAGTATGAAGGCCCTGACCAGTTGTTGATCCCATGCTCATGGACTTCACAGCCTCCAAAACTGTAAGAAATAAATTTATTTTCTTTATAAATTATCTTGTTTATGATATTCTGCTATAGAAACAGGAGATGGACTAAACATGACCAAAGGAAACTAATAGAGCCCCAGCAACTGATGTCAAAGAAATGGAAATCCACCAATTGCCTGAAAAAGAATTGAAAATAATTGTCTTAGAGAAGCTCAGTGAGCTACAAGAGAACACAGGACAACCTAATGACAGTAGGAAAACAATACATGAACAAAACAAGAAGTTCAACAAGAAATAAAAATTGTGAAAAAAACCCCAGAAATCTGGACCCAAATAGTACAATAAATGAAATTTAGAATGTAGTAGAAAGCACCAGCAGCAGGTGCGATCAAATAGAAGAAAGAATCTGTGAACTCAAAGACAGGTCAGTTGAAATTATACAGTTAGAGAAGAAAAAAAGAATGAAAAGAAATGATGAAAGCCTATGAGATTTATGGAACATAATTAAGAATACTGATATGTGCATTATGGGAGTCTCAGAAGGAAGAAAGAGAGAAAGAGCAAGATATGGGCATTCAAGCACTTCAGTCAAAAGAGGATTTCACTAAGACATATCTTAGTCAAACTGTCAAAATTCAGACAAAGACAAAAATTTGATTCTTGTTTTTGGGGTTTTTTTGTAGGGAAAAGTTTATTATTTATTTATTTATATTTATTTATTTAGAATATTCATGAGATACAAAGCTGATTGCCCCCCCTCCTGCCCATGATGTGAGGGCAAGATTCATACTGGCAGCATAACCATTACCACAAATTAGTTTTGTACCCTTTGTGCCCTCCCAATTATACCCAACCTCCCCCCCCTTCCCCCTCTCCCCTCAACTCCAATTTGTAGCCCTAGGAATGTTCCCCTCCTCTGTTGGATCATGGCAGTACTGTAGTCTTTCTTTCCTGCCTTCCTTTCTCTCTTAGCTCCCACATATGAGGGAGCACATGTGGTATTTATCACTCTGTGCTTTACTGTTTTACTCAACATAAGTTTCTCTAGGTTCATCCATGTTGTTGCAAATGGGAGTATTTCATTCTTTTTTATAGCAGAGTAGTATTCCATAGTGTATACCATTTCCTTATCTAAACATCTATCGATGAACACTTAGGTTGGTTCCATTTCTTGGCTATTGTAAACAGAGCTGCAATAAACATGGGAGTGCAGGTATCTCTTTGACATAATGATTTCTATTCCTCTGGATATATACCCAGAAGCGGGGTTGCTGAATCATATGGAAGATCTATCTGTAGTTGTTTGAGAAACCTCCAAATCATTTTCCAAAGTGGTTGTACTAATTTACAGTCCCACCAACAGTGCAGTAGTGTTCCCTTCTCTCCACACCCTCACCAGCATTTGTTGCTCACTGTCTTTTTCATTATAGCCAGTCTAACTGGAGTGAGGTGGTATTTCAATGTGGTTTTTAATTGCATTTCCCTGGGTGGGGCATGCACAAGACAATCCAAAGAAGCATAGCAAAGGCTTTGAAAACCAACCTGATTGAAACCTATACCCACAGAAGGCGAGACAAAAACCTGATAAACAAAGATTTTAAAAAAGAACAACAAAATCACTACTAGCCAGGACAGAATCCAAAATTATTCCACATGACAAAGAACCAGGAAAATGTGGCCAAATCTCAAAGGAAAAAGACAATCAACAGATGCTAATCCTGAGATAACCCAGATGCTGTTAATATCAAGAGCAATTAAGCAGCTAGTATGTCTAAGCTCCATGATGTAAAGGCAAACACATTTGAAATAAATGGATAAATAGAAGTTCTCAACAGAGAAATAGAAACTGTAAAAAGAAAATTGAAATTTTAGAACTGAAAAACACAATATCTGAAATTAAAAAAACAACAAAACAACTCCTAGGATGGACTTAGCAGAATGCAGATGGCAGAGGCAAAGTCAGACTGACAGAAGTGATCCAACCTGCCAACCTGAAGAATAGAGAGAAAAAAAGATTGGGAAAAAAGAAAAGCAGAGCTTCAGGGACCTGTAGGACAATATCAAAAGGACCATTATTTGTGTCATTAGAGTCCACAAAGGAGAAGAAAAAGAGACCAGTGCAGACAAATGGTTTGAAGGAACAATGGCAAAAAGCTTCCCAAATTTAGAGAAAAGCATAAATTTACAGATTCAAGACACACAGCACACCAGAATCAATATAAACTCAAAGTAATACCCCAAAACATAATCAAATGGCTGGAAAGCTAAGTTAAAGAAAACATCTTGAACACAACGAGAGAAAAAGGTACACTGCATATAAGGAAACAACAATGATTCAAAGGACTGCGAGGATCTCATCAGAAAAATGGCGGCCAGAAGACAATGGAACATTATTAAAATAATAAAGGAAAAGAAATGTTAACCCAGAATTCTAAATCCAACAGAAATATCCTCAAAGAATGAAGATGAAATTTTAAAATTCTTAGGTGAAGGAAAACTAAGAGATTTTGTCACAAGTCTCTAAGAGTAATGCTACAGGATCTTCTTCAGGGTGAAGGGAAATGATACCAGAGGGAAAAGGAACTTCAGAAATAAATAAAGAGAAACAGAAATGGTAAAATATCTGGGTAAATATAATAGACTATTTTTCTCCATTTGATTTATTTAAGATAAATAATTATCCCCAATTACATAATCCCCTATCATTTTTCCTTTAAAACCCTTTGTCTTCATTTACCTCCCTGAATATGTGAGGAAAACAAAGGGTTTTAAAGAAAAAAATGGAGGATTACCTAATTGTCTTGGGATAATTACCCTTGGCTAAAAGAATCCACAACAAAGGTGACATCAGTCCAAGGTTAGAGAGGCAGTTGCTGGCAGATGCCCTTGCAGAAAGAACTATTTGTAATTAAGGTTGTGACGGCCTCTGTGCAAGGATGTGTCCTTTGTGTTAGTTCTTGTTATCAGGCATACAAGCATGAGAGCCCTCCCTTCATGGCCTTTCCCCAGCTCTATTTGTCAGCTCTGTTTGTCAGAGTGACTCCATTCTGATTCTGACAACTTTCACCCAGTTGGAAGCAAAAACTATAACATTGTCTGAGGGGTTTAAAATGTATGTAGATGCAATAAGTTTGAAAACTATAACATAAATGAGAGAAGATAAAGAGACTTATATTGTTGTAAAGCTACATATTACTTGAAGTGTTAAAATATAACTGTAAGTATAATATGAAAGGTTGATTATATATATCTTAATCCCTAGAACAACCAATAAATTTAAAAAAATAATAATAAAAAAGATTAGTTTCATACAACAATGTCTTTGAAAGAACAAAATCTTTTCAGTTTAACAAAATGTTGATAAAACAATTGAAAATATTAAGAAAGTGCCCTTAGATAAATACCACATGTACTCACTCATAACTGGGAGCTAAGAGAGAAAGAAGGAAGGAAAGAAAGACCACAGTGGTGCGTTGGACTTGCAGAGGGAGAGAACATACCTAGGGATACAAAGTGGAAGGGGGATGGGGAGGGAGGGAGGAGATAATTAGGGGGATAATTGGGTGGGGGACACAGGGTATAATCACAATTTGTGGTAATGGGCATGCTGCCAGTGTGGATCTGCCATCACATCTTAGGCACGAGTGTTAACAATTTGCATTGTACCCCCTGAATATTCATAATTAATAAATAATTAATTAATTAATTAAAAATACGTGCTCTTAAAAATGTTAAAACTATCCAGTATGTACTTAAACATAACCATGCACTTTCAAACATTAAATATTCAATCGCCATTAAAACATAATATCAATATAAGCATACTTTGCATTCTAGATTTATGGTCCCACTTATTGGAAAACATATCTACTGAAATGAGAAAGCAACTTGTCTGAGAAGTTATAAATCAAGATAGTAAAATATTCATTTTTTATGAAACTTTTACATAAAACATTTTGATAATGTATTTTAAATGAGAAATTTTAAACTTTGTTGATCTTGTGGAGTTAGAAAGAACACTATCTGAAATAATATACCAAACTTTATTGTCAGTGCTTGAGAAAAATGGTATCAGGAGAGATATTTTCATGGAAACCTCTTGTTCAGATATTTCCAGTGCCTGTATGCTAGAGGGAAAATGTGGCATTTCAGCAAAAATTTTAGAAACATTTCTGAATGTTTTTAATTTGGCACTAAGTCACTGTATTGAATTACCCCTCAATGATGCAATGAAAGATGTCAATCCAATAAAAAACTTTAATCTTTTCTTCATAAGCTTTGTATTTACTACTGCATTAGTTTGCTTAGGCTGACATAAACAAAATACCACAGAGT
>NW_007732381.1:3046-7785 GCF_000696425.1 Galeopterus variegatus | reverse complement strand
TAAAATCAACTCAAAGTGGATTAAGGACTTAAGTACAATACCTGAAACTGTAAAATTACTAAGGGAAATTATAGGTGAAACACTTCAGCAGTTAGGTCTGGGCACAGGCTTTATGAACATGAGCCCGAAAGCACAAGCAGCAAAAGAAAAAATAAACAAATGGGACTATATCAAACTAAAAAGCTTCTGCACAGCAAAGGAAGCAATCAGCAGATGAGTTGATTTTAGTGTATGGTGAGAGATGCATATCTAGTTTCATTCTTCCACATATGGATGTCCAGTTTTCCCAGCACCACTTGTTAAAGAGGCAATCTTTTCCCCAATGTAGATTTTTGATGGCTTTGTCTAAAATCAGATGGCTATAAGCCTGAGGAGTGATTTCTGGGTTCTCAATTCTACTCCACTGGTCTGAATGTCTATTTTTATACCAGTACCATGCTGTTTTGGTTTCAACAGCTTTGTAGTATAATTTGAAGTCAGGCAGAGTTATGCCTCCGGCTTTGTGGGGGGGGGTTTGTTTGTTTGTTTGTTTTTTGTTGTTTTATTTTTGCTCAGGATTGCTTTGGCTATTCAGGATCTTTTATTGTTCCATATAAAAGGTAATATTGTTTTTTCCATTTCTGTGAAGAATGTCATTGTTATTTTGATGGGGACTGCATTGAATCACTAGATCACCTTGGGTACTATAGACATTTTCACAATGTTAATTCTTCCAATCCAAGAGCATGGAATATCTTTCCATCTTTTTGTGTCTTCTTTAATTTATTTCAGAAGTGGTTTGTAGTTCTCATTGTAGAGGTCTTTCACCTCCTTGGTTAAACCGATCCCTAAGTATTTTATTTTTTTCATGACAATTGTAAAAGGGCTTACTTTCTTTATTTCTCTTTATGTTAATTCATTATTTGAGTATATAAATGCTACTAATTTAAGGGCACTTATTTTGTATCCTGCAAAATTACTGAAGTTATTAACCAGCTCTAGGAGTTTTTTGATAGAGTCTTTAGGTTTTCTACATAGAGGTCTAAGAGTGTTTGCTTACTACATCTCAGTGCTCCGGTATTGGGTGCATACATGTTTATGACTGTTATGTCTTCTAGCTGGATAGTTCCCTTTATCATTATATAGTGGCCTTCTTTGTCTTTTTTAATGTTTTGGTTTAAAGTCTATTTTGTCTAATATAAGAATAGTTACTCCTGCTCATTTTTGGTTTCCATTTGCATGGTATATCGTTTTCCATCCCTTCACTTTTATTCTATGAGTGTCTTTACAGGTGAGGTGGGTCTCTTGAAGATAGCATATACTTGGGTCTAGGTTTTTAATCCAGTCAGTTAGTCTGTGTCTTTTGAATGGGGAGTTTAGTCCATTTACATTCAGAGTAGTTATTGAAAAGTGTTGTTTAATTCCTGTCATTTAATTGCTACTTGTTTAGGTACTTTTAATATCTTTTGATCATTATTTCCTTTTTTATTTCTCTTCTTCAGTGTGAGTTTGGAATTTAAGGCAGAATGATTTAGCTTCTTTCTCTTTCTTGCTAGCATTTTTTGTTTTAACTTTGGGTTTTGCTCTTGTTTGTGTATTCGTTATGATGGTCACCATTATTCAGACTCCAGATGAATGACTCCCTTGAAAATTTCTTGCAGGGCTGGTCATGTGATGGTGAACTCCCACAACTTTTGTTTATCTGGGAAATACACTATTTCTCCCTCGTTTTTGAAGGAGAGCCTTGCTGGGTAAGGAATTCTTGACTGGCAATTTTTTTATTTTAGTATTTTGAATATATCGTTCCACTTTCTTCTGGCCTGTAGGGTTTCAGTTGAGAAGTCTGCTGTTAGTTTGATGGCCATTCCCCTATAAGTGACCTGACACTTTTCTCTTGGTGTTTGTAGAATCCTCTCTTTGTCTTTGAGCTTTGTGAATTTAACTACAATATATCTTGGGGAGGATCTTTTTGGGTTGAATCTGTTTGGGGACCTTTGAGCTTCCTGGACCTGAAGGTCTGTATCTCACCCTACACCTGGGAAGTTTTCTGTTACTATTTCCTAGAATAGGCTTTCGATACCTTTTCCTTTCTCCTGCCCTTCAGGAATACCCACAATTCGGATGTTACAGTGCTTGAGGTTGTCTGCTATCTGTTGTAGATTTTCCTCATTATTTTTAACTCTTTTTTCCTTTTTTTGTCTGCCTGATTTATTTATTTTAAAAAAATCTTTAAGCTCTGGAATTCTTTCTTCTGCTGGCTGTACCCTGCTGCTCAAGCTCTTAGTCATGTTTTTTATTTCATCGAATGAGTCTTTCATTTCTAGAAGTTCTGCTATACTCTTTTTTATGGTATTAATCTCTTTATAGATTTCCTCTTTTATATTCTGGAAGTTTTTCTTGTTTCATCGTGTTCTCTAATTGAGTCTTCCTTTATTTCTTCAAGTTTTCTTAAGATCATTGCTTGAAATTCTTTTTCAGATATTTCAAAGTTTCCCTGTTCCATGGAGTCTGACTTTGGGGCATTACTCTATCCTTTTGGTACTGTCATTTCTTCTTGATTGTTTGTGCTTCTAGTGTTTTGTTGTTGTTGTTGTTGTTGGTTTTGTTTGTTTGTTTGTTTGTTTGTTTGTTTTGCTGATGCTTGATCATTTGGTAGGGGGTTTGCTTCTTCTATTACAATGAGGTTGGTTGTGGAGTGACCTTGGTTACTACTATGGGGGGGGTGAATTGGCTTTGCATGACAGTAGGTGTGGTGGTGGTTATGTTAAACCACCTTGATTCCTGTTCAAGACTCCGTAGTCATAGAATGAGCCCCTAGCATGTGGAGTTCTGCTGGGCCAAACTCGGTGGGTTGGAACCGTAGGCTGGTGCTCTCCCCTGGGTGTGAGGTGGGATGAGGGGCCACGTGAAGCCACATGGTTCCACTGGCTAGTGTTGCTGCCAGCCACCACCAGTGGGCTCAACTGTGTGGTGCTGGTTCACGGCATGGGGGCAGGACCTGGAGCTACCCCCCTGCCTGGGTCCAAGGCAGGCAGGTGAGGGAGCTGTGTGGAGCCGCGATTCTGCTGGCTGGCACCGGGAGGCTNTTGTGTTAAGATATTTTCCTTCTATACCTAATTTGTTGAGAGTCTTTATCATGAAAGAATGCTGAATTTTGTCAAATGCTTTTTCAGCATCTATTGAGGTGATCATATGGTGTTTGTCCTTGAGCTTGTTGATGTGATGTATCACATTTATTGACTTTTGTATGTTGAACCAACCTTGCATCCCTGGGATGAATCCCAATTGATCATAGTTTATAATTTTTTTAATATGTTGCTGTATTCTAATTGCTAATATTTTGTTGAGGATTTTAGCATCTAGGTTCATCAAGGATATTGGCCTATAATTTTCTTTTTTTGTTGTGTCTTTATCTGGTTTTGGTATCAGAGTTATGTTGGCCTCATAGAATGAGTTTGGGAGAGTAGTGTCTGTTTCAGTTGTTTAGAATAGTTTCATGAGAATTGGTAACTCCTCTTTAAAAGTTTGATAGAATTCAGCTGTAAAGCCATCTGGACCCAGATTTTTTTTGTTGGAAAATTGCTAATTACCGCTTCAATCTCCTTGCTTGTTATTGGTCTGTTCAGGTTTTCTATCTCTTCTTGGTTCAGTCTTGGTAATTTATATGTGTCTAAAAACTTATCCATATATTCAAGGTTTTCAAATTTGTTGTCATACAATTGTTTATAATACTCTAATGATTCTTTGTATTTCTGTGGTATCAGTTGTAATGTCTCCCTTTCATTTCTGATTATAGTTCTTTGGGTCTTCTCTCTCCTTTTTTTTTTTTTAATCTAGCTAATGGTGTGTCTATTTTGTTTATGTTCTCAAAAAAACAACTTTTAGTTTTGTTGATCTTTTCTATTGTTTTTTGGGTCTCTATTTCATTTAGTTCTGCTCTGATCTTAATTATTTATTTAGATCCACTGCCTTTGGTTTGGATTGTTGTTGTTTTCAAGTTCTTTGAGGCATAGCATTAGGTCATTTATTTGGAGTCTTTCCATTTTTTCCATATAAGCATTTACTGCAATAAACTTGCCACTTACTACTGCTTTTGCAGTATCCCACAAGTTTTGGTATGATGTATCTCTATTTTCATTAGTTTCTAGAATGTTTTTGATTTCCTGTTTAATTTCTTCTTAGATGCATAAGTCATTCAGGAGCCTATTATTTATTTTCCATGTATTTATATAGCTTCCAGAGATTTGTTTATTGTTTATCTCCAGCTTTACTCCATTGTGGTCTGAAAAGATTGTTGGAGTGATTTCAATTTTTTTAAATTTGCTGAGACTAGATTTATGACCAAAATGTGGTCTATCCAGAAGAATGTACCATGAGCTGATGAGAAGAAAGTGTATTCTTTAGCTGTTGGGTGAAATGTTCTGTATATATCTGACAAGTACAGTTGGTCTAGGGTGTAGATTAAATCCTGTGTCTCTTTGTTGACTTGTTGCCTGTAAGTCCTGTCCCATACTGAGAGAGCGGTGTTCAGATCACCCACTTTTAATTTATTAGGTCCTATCTCCTTCCTCAGGTCTAAGAGTGTTTGCTTACTACATCTCAGTGCTCCGGTATTGGGTGCATACATGTTTATGACTGTTATGTCTTCTAGCTGGATAGTTCCCTTTATCATTATATAGTGGCCTTGTCTTTTTTAATGTTTTGGTTTAAAGTCTATTTTGTCTAATATAAGAATAGCTACTCCTGCTCATTTTTGGTTT
>NW_007732381.1:0-419 GCF_000696425.1 Galeopterus variegatus | reverse complement strand
AAAAAAATGTAGCAGAACTTGCCAAACTGAAGAAGTTATTCAGCGAAATAAAAAAACACATAGGAGAGTTTAACCAGCAGGTTAACGGAAGTTGAAGAGAGAACCTCGGTTCTTGAAGATGGGCTCTTTGGAATAATACAAGCAGACAAGAAAAAAGAAAAAAGTATCAAAGATATTGAAGAAAATCTGAGAGAGATATTAGACAACCTTAAGCGCTCAAATATCCGAATCATGGGTATTCCAGAAGGGGAGGAAAAAGGTGAATGTATTGAAAACATATTCAACAAAATAGTGCAGAAAACATCCCAGACATAAGAAAAACCACAGATCTTCAGATCCAAGAAGCTCAACGGTCCCTAAACATATTCAACCCAAAAAGGGCTTCACCAAGACATATTATAGTCAAAATGGCAAAACTC
>NW_007732380.1:137247-137501 GCF_000696425.1 Galeopterus variegatus | reverse complement strand
CTATTCTCCAATAGTGAATATGCAGAAAGAGAAATCAAGAAAGTCTGCCCATTTACAATAGGCACAAAAAAAAATAAAATGTTTAGGAATTGAGTTAACCAAGGATGTGAAAAATCTCTATAATGAGAACTACAAACCACTCCTGAGAGAAATTACAGACGACACAAGAAGATGGAAAGATATCCCATGCTCCTAGATTGGAAGAATCAACATAGTGAAAATGTCCATACTACCCAAAGTGATATACAAATTCA
>NW_007732380.1:100593-134428 GCF_000696425.1 Galeopterus variegatus | reverse complement strand
GAAGACAAAAAGGAAAAAAAAAATCAGAAGGAAGTTTCCTCAAAAAATTAAAAATAGAACTACCATTTGATCCAGCAATCTCATTACTGGGTATATACCCAAAGGAAATGAAGTCAGTATGTCAAAGAGATATCTGCACTCCCAAGTTTATTGCAGCACAATTTACAATAGCCAAAGAGATAGAATCAACTTAAGCATCCAACACCAGATGAATGGATTTTTAAAATGTGGTATATATATATACACCACATTATACCATATTATATTATACTATATTAGTATACCATTTACCATATTCTACAATAGAATACTATTCAACCATAAAAAAGAATGAATTCCTGGGCCGGCCCGGTGGCGCACTGCTACAGTGCGCCGCTTGGGAAGCACGGTGGCGCTCCCGCCAAGGGTTCGGATCCCACGTGCAGACTGGTGGCTCACTGGCTGAGTGAGGAGCGGGGGCAACACCGAGGGTTGCGATCCCGTTGCCGGTNGGGGGGGGGGGGAGAAGACTTAATAACTACAATTCCTTGAAGTTGATACGACAAGCAAACAGAAAGGACATTGATGGGTGGGAAGGGGGAGAGGGAGGAGGGAGGGGGGTTTCGGTAATGGGACACAATAATCAACCTCATTGTATATCGACAAAATAAAATTTAAAATAAAATAAAGAAGATTATTCTTTCTCACTGAACAGGCTTTGCAATACTGTGAGTCATCAATTTCCTATATATGTGTGGGCCTATTCCTGCTCTGTTCCATTGATCTATTTGTCTAATTTATGTCAACATTACGTTATCTTGATTATTATATCTTTCTGATAAGTCTTGAAGTCTGGTAGTGTAAGTTCTCCACTTCATTTGTATTTTATAAAGTTGTTTTATCTATTCTAAGTCCTTTGCATTTCCAAAGGAATTTTATAAAAAAATCGTCAATTTCTCCCCCCCCCCCAAAAAAAAAGATCTGAAACTAAAACTACCAGAAGAAAATATAGGATTAAAGCTCCATGACATTAGTCTGGGTAATGATTTTTTTAAATATGACCCCAAAATCATAGGCCTCAAAAACAAAAATATAAACAAATAGGATTATATCAAACTAATAAGCTGTGCACAGTAAAGGAAACAATCAACAAAGAGCCAACCAATATGTGCAAACCATACATCTGACAAGGGATTAATATCAATAATATATAAGGAACTTAACAGCAAAAAAGAAAATAACCCAATTGAGAAATGGGCAAAGGATCTTAATAAACACTTCTCAAAAGAAGACATACAAATGGCCAAGAGGCATGTAAAAAATTGCTCAACATCACTAATCATCAGGGAAATGCAAGTCAAAACAACAATGAGATACCACCTCACTCCAGTTAGAATGGCTATTAACAAAAAGATAAAACAGTGTTGGTGAAGATGTGGAGGAGAGGGAACACTTGTGCTGTTGGTAGGAGTATAGTACAACCATTATAAAAATCAGAAGGATGCCGGCCCGGTGGCGCACTGCTATAGTGCGCTGCTTGGGAAGCGCGGTGGCGCTCCCGCCGAGGGTTCGGATCCCACATACAGACCGGCCGCTCACTGGCTGAGCGAGGGGCGGGAGCAGGTGGCGCACTGCTACAGTGCGCCGCTTGGGAAGCACGGTGGCGCTCCCGCCAAGGGTTCGGATCCCACGTGCAGACTCTGCTACAGTGCGCCGCTTGGGAAGCGCGGTGGCGCTCCCGCCAAGGGTTCGGATCCCACGTGCAGACTGGTGGCTCACTGGCTGAGCGAGGAGCGGGGGCAACACTGAGGGTTGCGATCCCGTTGCCGGTCCCGGTCCAGTACGGACGCAACACTGAGGGTTGCGATCCGTTGCCGGTCACGAAAAAAAAAAAAAAAGAATGAATTCCTGTCTTTGCGCAAAAGGGATGGACTTGGAGGCCATTATGTTAAGTGAAGTAAGCACAGAAAGACAAATACCCCATGGTCTCACACATATGTGGAAACTAAGGGGAAAACAAAAAAAGATATTATGAAGGTAGAGAATAGAATTGTGGCCTATAATGGAAAAGGGGGGCAACATGCAAGAACAGATAAGTAATGTTAGCAAAGAGATAGGAAATAAAGAAAGAATAAAAAAGGAAATGCTAAAAATCAAAAGAACTGTAATGGAAATGAAGAATGCCTCTGACGGGCTCATCAATAGACTGGACATGACCAATGAAAGAATCAGTGAGTCTGGAGCTGTGACAATAGAAACTTCAAAAACTGAATGGAAAGAAATAAAAAGAATGAAAAGGATGGAACAGAATATCTAAGAACTGTGGGTGTCAGAAGCTTAAATCTCCTCTGGTGTTCTTGTTTCTGTCTCCTCGGTTATTATTAGGTTTCCCTAGAGGTTTCTTAAATGAGATCTAAAACTTGAAGTTCTTTCAGTGGTACTCTCCTGTTAATACACAGGAGCCCAACTGATACAGTGGTAAGTTATGGAGAAAAGGAAAGCATTCTATAATACTATGATTATATCTATGTCTTTTAGTGAGGCTGTGCCCCTAGGCTGTGACTTTCACAAATGCTTCTCTGATTCCTGCCCCCTCCCCTTACCACCCCCAAATTCCCACTTGGTCCCTCCTGAATTTTTTAACACTCAAGCTTGCTCACACCAAGCCTCCAGCAATTACTTAGTTACCATATACATTTTCCTCGTCAGTGGTGACTTCAGCTCTATTTTCGCTCCTAGGCTTCCGTTCTGATAAGCTGTTTCTCTGTCTGACTCTCCAGTTTGGGGTGCATTTCTTAGCCCTGTGACTTCGATTCTCTGATGGATCTAAAAGAGTTGTTGATTTTCTTTGTTCAGCATTAAAGACTGACAATTTCCAAGCTCCTTACGTGCCAAAGTAGAAAACAGAAGTCTTTTTCGGCAGAAAAAAAAAATTTTAAGTAGTCAATTTTATTAAAGATTTCTTTTTACCCTGCCACCCACCTTTTTTTTTTTGGCAGCTGACCAGTAAGGGGATCCAAACGCTTGACCCTGGTGTTATAACCCCATGCTCTGACCAAGTAAGCTAACCAGCCAGCCCTCTTTTATTGCTTTTTGATTTGAGCCATGTTTTAAAGGCTTTTCCCTAAACTCAGATTAAAGGGGAATTTATCCATATTCTCTTATGATTTCATTTTTCTATATTTAGATCTTAGATACATTTGTACTTTGTTCTTGTGTATAGTGTGAGGTATAAATATAATTAACTTTTTCAAATGGCTACTGAGTTGCCCTAGCACACACTTTAAAAGTCTGTCTCTGCCTAGTGATTTGCAATGCCATCTTCCACATATACTAAATACAATATGTACTTTGGTTTATTTTCCTTTTTTACTTTCTATTTTGTTCTAGTGGTTTTTCTTGATTCCTATACCAGTATTGTTCAACTTTTAGAAACTTTGTTGCATATTTTAATTTCTGGTAGACCTAATCCTCCCTTATAGTTTAACTTCTTGTGTGCTTTTTTAGCATTTTTTACATTTTTAATTTTTCATATGAACTTTAGTACCTACTTAACTAGCTCTGTAAAAAACATGTTGGTATATTTATAAGGATTGCTTTAAATTTACAGATTTAGAGAAATGACATCTTTATGATGTTCACTTGTGCTTTTCAAGAACAAAGAATGTCCATTTATTTAATCTACTTTTATAACTTTATGTGCATATTAAAGTCTTCTTCATACATGACCATATGATATTAACAGATGCAGAAAAAGTATTAGATAAAATCCAATACCATTCATGATAAAAATTCTAAGCAAACCAAAAATAGAGGAGAACTTCTTCAGCTTGATAAAGAACATCTACAAAAAACCTACAGCTAATATCATACTTAATAGTGAGAAACTACACACTTTCCTGCTAAGATGAGGAAAGGACAAGGATGCCCCCCTCTCACCACTCCTACTCAATTTCATACTGGAAGTCCTAGAGATATGGGTTCAATGTATCTCCCAAAGTTCCACATATTAAAAATTTAATTCCCACTATGTCAGTGTTAAGAGGGTGGGAAATCCTATTATGGTAATTGAAAGGGAGGGCCTTGAACAGGTGATTAGATTGTGAGGACTGTACCCTTGTGAATGGGTTGATCAATTCATGGAGTAATGGGAGTGGTTCTGATGGTTTTAAAAGGAGTGTAACTGAAAAGCTTAGCTCTCTCTCACTCAAGCCATCTGCCATGTGACACCCTGCATTGCTGTGAAGAGTCACCACCCACCAACAAGGCCCTCACCAGATGTGTTCCCTGGTGTCTGGCTACTGCAGTGGTTATGGGTAAGGCCTGGAATCCTCACAGCACCAATTGTTTAGCTCTTAATCCTGTTCATGATGCCAATTGTAAAGCTAGGCAACCATGCTAGTTGTCACGGCTCTTTTACCTGCCGGTAATCCTGCACCGACTGGGCTGATGGTTGAGCTAGGGCTGGGTCTGGAGCTCCCAGACCCCTCAAGCCCATTCACAGACTCGGTCACAAACCCTTAATATGCCAGGCTGGGTTACCAGACCCCTCCACACCAGGCCGGGTCACCAGACCCCTCAACCCAGGTCTATCAGCTAGGTAACTGGCCACACGGTCCTTGGAAGCCGCAGGTCTGGAAAAAATATGGCCGTGCAGGGTGGGTGCCTGAGGCAGTAAAAACACCAGCCAAAGCAGCACCATGCGGGTACACTCACTCCACCCACACAATGCTTTCTGAACCACCCCTAAACCAGCTCCAAGGAAAGGTGAACCTGACCAAATTGTTCCGTTTTCCCAACACCTGGACCTTGGACTTCCAAGCCACTGAAACTGTAAGAAAGAAAGAAATTTCATTTCTTTATAAACCAAGCCACTGAAACTGTAAGAAAGAAAGAAATTTCATTTCTTAACCAGTTCCAGGTATTCTGTTATAAGCAAAAGAAATGGACTAATACATCTAGCTAATGCAATAAGACAAGAAAAGTTAATATAAGTTACACAGATTGGGAAGAAATAAAATTGTTGACAGATGACATATTGTCTAAAAAATACCAAAGAATTAACAACAGCAACAAAAACTCCAGGAACTAAGTTTTATAGCAAAGCAATTATAGCAAAGTTGCAGGATACGGGTTTAATATCTAAAAGTGATTATAGTGATTATAGCAAGATTGCAGGATATAAGTTTAATATACAAAAGTTAACTGTTTCCTTATATACCAGCAATGAACTGAAATTTGAAATTAAAAGCACAATACCATTTATATTAGCACACACACACAAAAAAAGAAATACAGTTGTCTCCATTTAACCACAAATTTGTTTTCCATGGTTTCAGTTACTCAGTGTTAACCACAATCTGAATATTGGTAAGTTCAGTAAAATAAGATTTTGAAGGAGAGAGCCCACATTAATATATTCATGTAACTCATTACACCATATTGTTATAATGTTCTATTTGATAATTAGTTATTGTTACTCTCTTATTGTTCCTAATTTATAAATCAAACTTTATCATAAGTATGTGTGTGTGTGCAGAAAAAAACATAGTATGTATAGGAAAAAAAATAGTATATATATGGTTCACTACTATTTGCAATTTCAGGCATCCACTGGGGATCCCAGAACATACCCTCCTTGGATAAGAGGGGATTGCTGTACTTAGGTATAAAAATAAAACAATCTGTATAAGATCTACATGAGGAAAACTACAAAAGTCTGATGAAAGAAATTAAAGAAGATTTAAATAAATGGAGACATATTCCACATCTATTGATAGGAAGACTCAATACTGTCAAGATGTCACTTCTTCCTGATTTGATCTATGGATTCAAATGAAATCCCAATCAAAATCCTACCAAGTTATTTGGTAGGACAAACTACAAACTAGTAGAAAATCTTCATAAAACACATAAATGATAAAGGACTGGTATCCAAGAATATGAGGATACTTCAAAAAGTTCATGAAAAGATTTATATTATATTTTAATTCTATTTTTCCACAAAATTTTTAAGAACTCTCATACAAGGAACTCTTAAAACTCAACAATAAGAAAATAAATAACCCTATTATAAAATGAACAAAAGATCTGAACAAACACCTCACCAAAGATAGACAACAGATGGTTAACAAGCATATGAATAGGTGCTCAACTTCATATATCATTAGGAAACTGCAAAGTAAAACAACAATGAGATATCACTACATATCTATTAGAATAGCTAAAATTCAAAACACTAACACCACCAAATGCTGGCAAGGATATGTAGCAAAAGGAAGTCTCGTTCATCACTGTTGTAACGCAAAATGGTACAGCCACTCTGGAAGACAGTTTGGCAGTTTCTTACAAAATTAAACATACTCTTACCCAATATCACTCAGCAATTGATCACCTTGCTATTTACCCTAATGAGCTGAAAATTTATGTCCACACAAAAATCGGCACATGAATACTTATAGCAGCTTTATTCATAATTGCCAAAACTTAGAAGCAACTAAGATGTCCATCAATAGGTGAGTGAATAAATAAACTGTGACACATCTATAAAACGGAATATTATTCAGCAATAAAAAGAAATTAAAAAGCTATTAAAATACTTCTCCCTTTTCCAACTCTATATGTATATAAGTCCAGATTTTCTTCATTTCCTTCAACCAAAGTAACACTGCATATATTTAATGCAGAAGCAGATATAAAAATCCAGCCATCTTCTGTTAAGCCAGACATGAAAGAGATTAACAAAACTGTAAAACAATGCCACTCTTCTGATTAAATTTTTTTTTGGAAATCAGTTATTTTTTGTTAAAAAATGTTATTTATGTAAACATGTAATATGTGTATTACTGCTATTTTTAAATGACTAATTGTTTTAAATTTCTCAGTTTTAATTTCTGATATGATAAATATCAATATAACTAAAAAAAAAAAGCTCCTAAGGCTGGCCAATTAGCTCACTTGGTTCAAGAATGGTGCTGATAACACCACAGTCAAGATTTGGATCCACATATCCACCAACTGCCAAAAAAAGAAAAAGAAACACAAGTTCCTTGTAGTACCTCAATAATTTTTAAGAATGGGTGTTGTAGTGGATTAAATTATATCCCCCCAAAACTCAATGAAGCATGAACTGTATCCCCCAAGTTTTATGTATTAGAAACTTAGCCCCCACTGTGACTGTTAACAGGGTGGGAACTCCTATTACAATAATTGTAAGGTGGGGCCTTGAAGAGGTGATTGTGTTGTAGGACCATGCAGTAATGAAGGATTAAAGCATGGTTCTGGGGGCTTTAACAGAAGAGAAAAGTCTGTCTCTCTCTCTGCTTCCACCATCTTGCAATGTGAGATCTCTGGGTCACTGTAACTACCACTAGATGGACTTTGGACTTCTCAGCCTCAGAAACTGTAAGCAATAAATTTCATTTTCTTTATAAATCATCCAGTTTCAGGTATTTTGTTATAAGCAACAAAAACGGACTAATACAGAAAATTGGTACCAGAGAAGTGGGGTGTTACTTATAACAAGTACTTGAGAATGTGGAAGAGGCTTTGGAACTGGGTGTTGAGGAGAGGTTGGAGGAGTGTGGAGGACTCAGAAGAAGACAAAAAGATGAGGGAAAGTTTGGAATATCTTAGAGATTGGTTATGTAGTGGCAAGCAGAATGCTGACAGAAATATGGACTGTAAAGACCCTTCTAAAGAGGTCTCAGACAGAAATAAGAAGTTTATCAGAAACTAGGGCAAAGATCACCCTTGCTGTGAACTGGCAAGGAATGTGGCTGTATTGTCTATGCCCTAGGACTTTGTGGAAGTTGGAACCTAAGACTTGTGAACCAGAGTACCTGGTGGAAATTTCTAAGCAGCAAAGCATTAAGGAAGCTGCATGGCTACTTGTAACAGCCTACACTGAGTTATGGCGGAGAAGGGAGCAGCCAGAGAGGAGAGGTAAAGAAGAGTAAAGAACCTCCTAACTCTACTACCTCCCACAAAGCTGGCCAGATATTTTAAGTATATGATACCCATCAACAAATTTTCTCTAGGCATCTCATACAAATAGCATTATTTAAATGAAGCATTTGTTAACTGAGACAAACTTTACTACAAACCATTTTCAGTGTTCAAGGCCAGGCACATTATTCTATTTGTGTAATTGTGCTTAGTCTTGCTAATCTGAAACTGGACTGTAAACATATTAAAATAGCTAAACTATATTTATATCATCAGGTTCATATAAAAATTATCATTAAGTGCTGGCCCATGGCTCACTTGGGAGGAGTGTGGTGCTGATAACACTAAGGCCATGGGTTCAGATCCCTACATAGGGATGGCCGGTTAGCTCACTTGGGAGAGTGTGGTGCTGACAACACCAAGTCAAGGGTTAAGATCCCCTTACCAGTCATCTAAAAAAAAAAAAAAAAAAAAATCAACTACATTGTATATTGATAAATTTTTTTTAAAAAGACAGGGAAAAAAAATGCAGCACATTATTTTATTCATTGTTTTTACTTGCTAGATAAGTACTTAACTCCCCAGTACTTCCACCAAAAAAAAAGAAAAAAAGAAAAAATACATAATTAGTTAAATGCTTTTAGGGAGCATTGTAAAAAAGTGAAAAATAAAAACAAGCCATCTTTTATTTAACATAGCCAAAGAGACACACCTATATACTATCATGATTTTAAAACATAATCCTACACTGAACTCAGTAAAATGATCATTTTTATGCATGTCAAGTTACTAAAGAACCAACTGCAAGGATTTAAAATTCTAATGGTATCCTATTAAGTGTTTAATGTGTACCAAGTGCCTTGACTAAGCACTTTACGTGGGCTACTGCTAAATCATTTAAAACCTCGAAAAAACCCTGTAATTATCATCATCATTTTAGAGCTGAGAGAACAAATTCAGCTAGTAAATGAAATGGTCAGAACTCAGATACCAGAGTTCTCAGATACTCAGTACCAGAGTTTTTTTCCATTCTACCAGGTTACACAGATTAAAAATTACAGTCTTCAATCACTCATTAATAAAATATCAGTAATCAAATCTGCTATCATCTAAATATGTCCCCAAAATTCATGTGTTGAAACTTAATGGCCAATGTGATTGTATTAAGAAGTGGGCCTTTAGGAGGTGATTAAGCCATGAGGGTAGAGCCCTCCTGGATGGGATTAGAGTCCTTAAAAGGGCTTGAGAGGGTGGGTTCAATTTCTTCTACTCTTCCACCTTGTGAGAATACAGAAAGTCTCTCACCAGATATCAAATGCTGAGGCCCTGATCTTGGACTTCGCAGCCTCCACAACTGTAAGAAATAAACTTAAGTTCATTAAAAATTATCCAGTCTGTGATACTTTGTTATAGCAGTGCAAATGGACTAAGATACTATCATTCGGGCTCAATTACACAAAAGAATAAATTATCTATAGTGAATGGTTTAACCCCAGACTCAGATATATAATCCCTGATGATTACAAGTTTGTAAATGTACCAAACATTTCATGCTTGGCACCTGACAAACAACATGGTCCTCATATGTAAAAACAGGCAGGTTACCATGAATGAACAGGCTGTTCTAAGACCTATTCAGAACTTAGAATGCACTTTCATTTTATATAAAAACAATGCTATAAACGGTAATTCTATTCCTAAGTCAGCCCACATTTAGCACTAAATAACTAGCTACCATTTATAAAGATAGAGAAATATACAAGTGTATGTATTTATATTCTGGAGTTCCAAACTGTGATCATTTGCCTCCCTCCTTGTCAGAGAGAGCAGAGATGTCCCTGACACCCATGACAGCATGGCAGCCTTGGAGAGAGGCAGGGATTCAGCAGCAGCGTCTGGGGTCAAAGAGAAGATAAATTGATGGTTCCTGCTGGAGAATATGTACAATCATGTAAGAGATGGCATTCCTCTACATAGGTATCACTCACTTCCCAAGTAATTTAAATTGAGTAAAGCAGAAGAAGGGCTTCCATATTGGCAATTTCTATTCTATAAAGCACTTAGGGTGCTTTAAGTCAAACACTAACTATATCACGAGTAAATTTGATGTGCTGTAGAAAACACGTCTTTACTTTCCTTTTTGTCTGTTTCCATTTAGCATAAAACTATAAATTTAACGCTTAATAGCTAATTTGGCAAATGTTATGATTTAAATTAACACATGCAACTCTTATCTCTACATTCATTTGTGACAGGAAAGCTACACTGCCAAGTTAGTTCATTTTTGTTACCCACCCTGCTGTTAAGTGGCTTTCACCCACCAATTAGTATATATACTCCATGCATTTGGTTTTACATAGATATTAAATGAAATATAATTAGACAATTAATTGAAAATATACATATAAACCCAATAACAGTAATAATAATTATACCTATGTTCTATTAGGCATATACAATGTACCAGCCACTATGTTGATTGATTAAATTATTTCACTCAAAACTCATAACAACCCTGGGAGCTATTTATTTTTTAAATTTATTAACCCATTTCACAGATAAAGAGATAGAAGTTTGGTAAAGTAACTTCTTTCTTCAAAGTCTCACAACTAATATTTGGTAGAGTAAGGTCTGATATCAAAGACCAGATCTTAGGTTTGGCACATTTTAGATATGACGCCAAACATCTAATCCAATGAAAGAAAAAAATTGATAAATTAGAATTTATTTTAATTAAAAACTCACTTCATGGAAGCCATGCTTAAAAGAATGAAAAGAAAAGCCACAGAGTTAGAGAAAATATTTGCAAATCATATATCTGATAAAAGATTTGTATCCAGGCCGGCCCGTGGCTCACTCGGTAGAGTGCGGTGCTGATAACACCAAGGCCACGGGTTCGGATCCTATATAGGGATGGCCGGTTAGCTCACTGGCTGAGCGTGGTGCTGACAACACCAGGCCAAGGGTTGAGATCCCCTTACCGGTCATCCTTTAAAAAAAAAAAAAAAAAAAAAAAAGACCATGATCTTATTCATTGCAGTATATGTAGTGAGCACCTAGGAGCCAGGCACTATGGGGGGAAAAAGAGGTACAAATTATGGGCCTTAACCTGAAGATATTCACATCCTAACACCATTCATTCAGCAAATATTCTTTGAGCTACTATTATGTTCCTGGTACTGTTATAAGCCAAATCAAAGTTGTTTTTGCTGGTGGCTCTAGCTGGGGCTCTCTTCAACTAGCATTAAACCTATTATATCATAATCTCTGTTGCCAGAAATTTTTGGAGAAATGACTGTTTCCAAAGAATCAACAGAAAATTTACAAAATAAGCCTGGATCAACTTGTCACACCATTAACAAGGAAGCTATCAAAAACGAGTAGGGTTATGTTAGAAGGATTCATAACCTCTTAAAGAGGCTCCCACTATTCAAAGATGGGACAGTTTGAGTTTTGTTAAGCTCAAAAAGGATGTCTGAGTGCCATACTTGTACAAAGTTAAAATTCCAGCTCTATCACATTCTTGATGTGTGAATCTAAGCAAGTTATCTAACACTTCTATGCTTCAGCTTCTTCATCTGTAAAACAGGGAAAATAATGTACCATAATTATAAGCATAGTAGAGTTAAAATGTTTAGCAAAATGCCCACTAAATAGTATTAGTTCAATAAATGATAGTTATTACCTATTCAAAAATGTGATGTGTACTAGGTGACCATCCAAATTATTTGCACAGAATAATTACAGTGTTAATTCTTTTAATATAAAAGTTTTCCTGTGTATCAGTCATTTTTCATACAAATCCTTAAAAGTTAAAAAAAAAATCTAACAGAGAAATATCAGACAGTAGTTAAAGAAGTGTATTTAACCAGAACAAATTCCTTTTAAAATATACATATATTCAGTTGAATATGTCTTCCATTTTATTTTTTAAATTAACATACAGTAAAATGGACTTTTTGGAGGGAGTGGCAGTATACAGTTCTATGAATTTCGACACATGTATAAATTCGTGTAACTATCACCACACTCAGGATACCCAATAGTTCTATCACCACAAAATGTCCCTCATGCTATCTATCCATGGTCATACTCTCTCCGCACTCATAGCCATGGGTGTCTTGATCTGTTTTATGCTGCCACACAGAATACCTGAAACTGGGTAATTCTAAAAGAACAGAAATTTATTTCTCACAGTTCTGGAGGCTGAGAAGTCCAAGGCACTAGCATCTGGTAAGGGCCTATTTGCTGTGTCTTCACGTGATGAAAGATGGAAGGGCAAAAGGGGACAAACATTGTGTCCTCACAAGGCAGAAGAACAGAAAAAAGCTAACCCACTACTACAAGCCCTTTTTATAACAGCATTAATCCACTCATGAGAGCAGAGCCCTTACAACCTAAACACTCCTGATTAGGCCCCCACTTCCCAACTTTGTGGATTAAGTTTCAACATGAATTCTTGGAGGGGATAAAAAGGTTCAAACCACAGCGCCAGAACCAGTGATCTGTTCTCCATCACTATAGTTTTGTATTTTTGAGAATGTCATATTAATGTTATTATGAGACTGGCTTCTTTCACAAAGCAGAATGCCTTTGAGATTCATCCAACTTGTTACATGCACCAACAGTTCATTCTTTTGTATTACTGAGCGGTATTCCATTGTACTACTATATAGTCAGGGTTCTCCAGAGAGACAGAACCAATAGAATATGTATATAGATATATGAGAGGGGATTTCTTAGGGGAATTGGCTCATATGATTACGAAGGCTGAAAAGTCCTATGACAAGCTGTATGCAAAGTGGATGCCAGTAGTGTTGCTCAGTCCAAGTCCAAAGCCTCAGAACCTGGGAAGTCAATGGTATAATTCTCAGTCCAAAGCCAAAGGCCTGAGAGCCCAGAGGTGCTACTGGTTTAAGTCCTGGAACCTAAAGGCTGAAGAGTCTCAAGTTCTGATGTCCATCGACAGAAGAAAAGAGTATATCCCAGCTCCAGCAGATAGAGAGGTTTGTCTTTTCCTCTGTTTTTGGTCTCTGGGCCCCCAACAGATTGAATAGTGACTACCAATACTGAAGGTGGATCTTTCACACCTAGTACACTCAGGCTCACATGCTAATCTCTTCTGGAAACACCCTCACAGACATACCCCCAAAATAACACTATACCAGTTTTCCAGGTTTTCCTTAATCTAGTCAAGGTGACACCTAAAATTAACCATCACAATGATATATTGTTGTTTATCCATTCACACATTGAGATTTGTCCATCACACATTGACATTTGGGTTATTTCCAGTTTTCGACAGTTATGAACAGAGCTGTACTGGTTTTTGTGTGAATATATGTTTCATTTCTCTTGGACAAATACCTAGGAGTGGAATTGCTAGCTCATATGGTAACTTTATAAAAAACTGTCAAACTATTATCCAAAGTAGCTGTACAATTTTGCATTCCCATCAGCAATGTATAAGAGTTCCAGTTGCTCGACATCCTTGCCACCTTTGTATTGCCAGGATTTGTTTGCTTTTATTTTGCTATTCTAGTAGGTATGTAATGATATTGCATGATTTCAGTTTACATTTCCTAGTGCTTGATAATGTTTATATAGCCAGTTTTTTTTTTTTTTTTAAAAAAGATGACCAGTAAGGGGATCTTAACCCTCGATTTGGTGCTGTCAGCACTACGCTCTCCCAAGTGAGCCACAGTCCAGCCCTATATAGTCAGTTTTTGAAAAAAATATTATATTAGCATGATTCTCCTAAACCAGCTTTTACATATCCTTATAGCCTCAAGAATAGAGAAGACCTCTTTTCCTCCTAGGCACAATTCCAAAAACCCATGATACAGCTGGTATTTTTGTTCATCTCACATAACCATCCTTGAACCAATAATTATAATGATAATAGGCTTCCATCTGGACCATATGTGTGATGGCCCTACAATAGGGATAGGATGAGTTCTCCAAAAGAAGCAGGTAAGAAGGGGGCTGTTAATGATCTAGACATACTCATGGGAGGAGTTGCTAGCAGTCAATTAAGCAAACCAATCTATATCTATTACAACTGCAGGATAGGGGAAACTTAGTGGCTACACATTATTTTTTTAGAAATTATATCTTTTTCATTAGGAAATAAACTGTATTTACACATTCCTTTAATTCCTGTCTAAAAAGTTTATTTAAAGGAATTAAAATTTCAGAAGCTACATAATTAGCATGCACATCAGCATCTAATTGCAATGCTGTGCCTGCGAATAAATATTGTGGAACATGTTAGGAGCAAGAAACTTCAGGGATTTATAAGTGGAGAAGTAAAACGGCACCAAGAGTTCAACCATAGATCAGGAAGCAGGAGAAGGGGAAGTATCTCAGGATGGCGATATGGGGGTAGTAGGTTCAGCTATGCATAAAAGAAAAACCCAAAATAACTGTGGCTTAAACAAAATAGTTTATTTCTCTCTAACATAAAATAATCTGAAAAGACAGTCCAGGGCTGCTCTACCATGTCATCAATATACAGGGTCTTTCCAGCTCTCTATTTACCATCCCTAGAGTATAGCCTCTGTCTTCATGGTCTAAGTTAGCAGGTGGTGAAAAAGATAAAGAAGGGTACACCTCTCCCTTCAAATAGAATTTTGGGAAGTATCATACTTCCACTTACATATGAGTATCATTGATCAGAATTTAGTCACGAGGTTATACCCAACTGCAAGAGAACCCCAGAAATGTGGTCTTTCAGCATGTGGCAATTGTACACCCTAAATATCTAGGTTTTGTTAACTTCAGAGAAGTAGAGAACAGATATTTGGAAAAAGCTAGCAACCTCTGCCAAAGGCAAGAAAAGGCAGATGAAGATAAGAGATGTGAATATAAACTTTCCTTCTCTAATCTCAAGCTACAAAATGGCAAGACTGAAACATTTTTGATGTATTACTTACCTGAAAGAGGAGAGAAAAATGGAGAAAGAGGAGAAGAACCTTTAATCCTACTTCTTAGACTATTTATTACTCCTTCTCTTCATAGTATTACAAAAATCCATATGAGAAACAAAAGTGTGAGCCAAAATAATTTGGCTCAAACCTCCTTACTATACAAAGGTTTGAAACCAGTATGTCTAATAAATAAAAAACACCAAGATAGAAAGAGCTCTTTAAGACCAAACAAGAAACAAAATCACTATCACTATGTAGACTCTTCTACAGTTAAGACTTTTTAAATTATTTCCCAGGTCCAGAAACTCAGCCTAAACTCCTCCTCTTCATTCCTACTCCATTGCTTAATAAATCTCTCTCCTTACATCCACAAGGCACATCTAATCTCCCCAATTCTCCTTCCTTGCTGTTTTAAGGATTTTACTGTCACCACCATGGGTAATGACAAAAAGAATCATCATAAATAACTTATAAAGTTTTAAGAATCCTATAAAATTACCTAGGACCTGAAATACTCTCACTTCAGTGGGCAGAACTAATGATGTCAACCAGTATTCATTCATGTGCCTTCTTGTCTCAAGAAAATAAATTGCATTTCTAAAACCCTGAACATTATGTAAAATATTCGTCTGTCTTTAATATAGGCATGATATAAAGATAACCGTGGTGGTGGTGGTGGTGTTGGTGGTGGTGGTGGTGATGATGGTGGTGTTGGTGATGGTGGTAAGACCAAATTAAGACCCTTAGAGGCCTTAAGTATAGAAAATACTCATACAATGTATAGCCCTCTACTCCCTATTAAATTCAAAGTAAAAACAATGCTAAAAAACTAAGATTAAGTTAGTCCAATAAAATTCTTATTTCTTTCTGGATTACTACTTCAATAATTTTATAAAACATTAAATAGTAAATGCTTTCAATTTTATTTCAAATTGTTTTTCCTCTGCTTTGCTGCTATGCTTTGTTTGCTATGCCATTTGGGTAATCAGCACTAAGTAGTGGTAAGAAATAGACATAAAAGCAGTTGCAACTTGAAGATGTCTACTCTTATCAGGTATTTTCCCTGCGTTATTTATAATTCTTACCACATCCACAAAAAGGAGATATTATCAACCTTGTTTTGCTGATAAATAGCCTAGAGAGGCTAGATAAGATACCCAAGGTCACTCATGCAGTAAATGGAAGATGTGAGTATCTGAAATAGGCCTTTCTGTCTCCCAAGTCTGATCCATTAGACATACTGCCTTAGGCATTTCTTCAGAATCAGCTCCTAGACAGAATTTCATTTCAGAGAAACACTGAAAAATGCTTTCTAAATGCATCATTTGATAGTATTCAAATTGGCCATGGAACCTAATAACTGATAATCCTAGATAATGGCTGTAAATATATAGCCAGGATAGCTGCACAACCCCAGAGAATGTTTTCTTATATGAATGGTGGAGTTGCATGATGTAGTAGTGGTAACTCAACTGCTTGTCAAAAGCCTCATCAAGACCATTTACTGTTCCATTTTGAGGGGAAAAAAAAAAACTACAATCACTTTTTAAAGAGCAGATAAGCATTCTCAGAATGTTAATGAAAGGTATTTTAAACCACAAGAAAATGTACTCAAAATCATTAGTTATTAGGAAAATAAAAACTAAAAACATAATGCCATTATACACTTATTAAAAGAGCTAAAATTTTAAAAACCGATAATATCAAGTGCTAGCAAGGATGCAGAGCAACTGATAGTCTCATACACTGCTGGTGAGAATGGAAAATGGTACAGCCACTTTGGAAAACAATTTGGCAGTTTCTTACAAAATTAAACATATGCTTACCATATGACCCAGCAATCCCACTCCTAGGTATTTACCCAAGTGAAATGAAAACATGATCACATAAAAAGTTATACGTGGAAATTTATAGCAGATTTATTCATTATTGCCAAAAACCAGAAACAAGCCAAATGTCTATAAACAGATGGAGATGGATAAACAAACCATGGTATATCCAAACTATGGATTACTACTCAGCAATGAAAAGGAACAAACTATTGATACGTTCAACAACATGAATGAACATCAAATGCATTTTCTAAGTGAAAGGCTGATCCAAAAGTCTACGTAACTATGATACCATGTATATGACATTATGGAAAACCAAACAATAGCCCTGGAGACCAGATCAGAGTTTGCCCAGGGGATGGAGGCAGGGGAAGAAGCTAACTACAGAGGGGCAGCAGAAGCTCTGTGTCTTGATGATGGGAGCGAACACATATTCTATATATTTGCCAAAACTCATAAAAGTGTATCACAAAGTGTGAATTTTACTGTATACAAATTTTAAAATGGAAAAATAAAATGTGCCAGATTGGGGGAAAAAAGGAAAGAAAAAGGCTTTAATTACTAGACCTAGAAATGGTTATCCTCTGAAGATAATATAGTGGCCTCTACTGAGCTGTGGCGATATAATGTAAAATGTTCAACACAAGGTTTATCAGACAGTAAATGCTTAACCATTACTAGTTCCCTTCCCTTTCCCTGCTTCTATCCTATGCAAGCATTTCTCTTTCACTATATCTCCCACTCACTTTTTTTTTCTTCTTTTCTTTTCTCAACCTCTGTAATGGCTATCAATTATTTTTGCTACTTCACATTCCTTCCCCCTATTTTTCTGGTTAATACTATCTCTATTCCTTGGGGAACTGACCCTCCCCTATTTATGTATTGTGATGATGTAGGGAAAGTAAAGGAAAATGGTCAGGGCCTCTCAGATGTTCAGAATCTGGCCAAGTATTTGATGTAAATAGGCATGTGTGCTCAGGTGTTCCTTGGTTATTGTCTAATGTAATTGCATATGTGCACCCAGGTGTCCTGGGTTATGACTTAAGTATAAAGGATGAGTGGCTCCGATCCACAGCACCTCCCCGGCCCCCAGGATGCCGGGGGGAGGGGGGTGGCACAGGGAGGCTGCTACGGCTGCTGGAGCCTGTTGCTGCAAGCTGTTCCTGCCAGGGCCCCCAAGACCCTCCAGGAGGCTACCACCATTACTGCTGGAGGCTGCTGTAAGCTGCTGCTGCTAGTGCTGCTGCTGAGGACTGAGCTCATGTCATCTGCCAATGGCTCCCAGGATCTTTCCCAATTACCTAGTGTGGACCTGCGTGTGAGGGGTCTGGTGACCCAGCCTGGCATGTGAGGGATCTGGTGACCCAGTCTATACAATGAGTTTAAAGGGTCTGAGCCCTAGCCCTGACAATACAAATAGAAACTTAGTATAACTAAAATAATGAAACATTTTGGCTTTAGTTATGAAATACCTAGCCCTACAATTGACCAGTAGCAATACAACTGGCGTAGCCGCGTAGCTTTACAATTGGTGTAGTCAGCAGGATTCCAGGCAGGTAAAAGAGCCCAGCAATTAGCATCATGAGTAGGACACCAAGCAGGTAAAGAAGCAGAAAGCCCCTTGGGAGGAGGAAGAAATGTGGCTACCCTTGAGTATGTGGTGCTTGGTGGCCACTTTCCTGTTGAACAGGGTCTGGCTGTTGCTCACTGTCCTGAGAGCCAACATGGATCAGAAACCCCATGAAGTGGCACAGTTTTGAGATTTGCAGCAGAAAGCAGGCAGGTTGGAAGTAGAGATACATGCCCTGGAGGCTGAAATACAGCAACAGGTCACTCCGGCTTCCATCACCGGCAATGATGACGAACCCAATGGTGAGTTGGAGACTGAATGTCTCCCAGAACGACCCGTTGCTCACCAGAAAGTGAAGCACGAGCTGAGCCTATGGGACCAGGTGGACTGGTAGGCAACCAACAGGTGACCCAATTTACTACCTGTGTCACATATACCCAGGTCGAATTGGTTGACCTGGGAAAACCGTAAAGCAGCAGAAACAGGTAAAGCCCCTGGCTGCTGCAGTTATGGGACCTAGGGATGGATGGTGTGATGTGCTCTGGACACGATGTAGTAAACGCATGTTGCGTTTGTCCGAAGGCAGATGGCTCGCCGAGTGCCACTTAAACCCAAGAAGGCTTGGAGTGTGCCACTTAAACTTGATGGCTTGCCAGGTACTGTTTAAACCCAAGAAAATAGTGCCTCATGCAGATGGGCTGATGACCTGAGGATGGGTGCCACTGCAGAATTTCAAGTATGTTTTCATCTGGTGAAAAGGTGGAAAAGTTAGCCTCTGCTACTAAGCACTTGTCTCAGTGGCAATGGTTACAGGACAGCCACTCCTTGATGGACAAGGTGAACTCAGCTGTTCGAATTGAGTGGGCGAACATGGGAGAATTGCCGAAGACTGTAAATAAATAGCCTGTATAAGCTGAGCTGATTCAAGTAGTTCGAGAGCTGGGGATGGAGCAGCTAGGTGCTAATACCAAGACAATGGAGGAAAGGCCCTGAGGGCATTTCAGAAGTTCGGAGGAATGCCCATCTGATCATAGGCCTGGAGGCCTAAGAGAACTGAGTTTCTCCAGAGGACAGACGTGGGGCACCACTGCGCTCGGGAAACTGCTCCCTGCATCCCAGCCACTCTGGCTGGAGCAGCCCTGCCTTGCGCGGCCCCAAATGCGATTCATGCAGGAGCTCCGGAGAGCACAAGCCGGAAAACTTGGTGGCATCCATATTGTGTTAAGTTTGGCCAGCAGAATTTGAGAAGTGGAGGCGTGGCAGTTTCCACCCAGATTGCAGAAGATGTATGAAAAAGCTGGGGAACTCGGGCAGAGGCCTGCTGCAGGGATGGAGCCGCTCTGGAGATCATCTACAGAGCAATGTGGAGCAGAAAAGTGAGGTCAGAGCCCCCACAGGGAGCCCCCACTGGAGAAATGTCTAGTGGAGCCAGGATGGCGGGACTGCCACTAGGAGCCCAGAACTGTGGAGCTGCTGGCAATGTGTACTGGCTTGGAAAAGCTGCAGGTATCAGGGCACCTCAATAGGCTACACCTGGCAGAGCTGCAGGAGCCAGGCTGCCCAATGCTTTGGGGGTCCAGATGCCCCAGTCTGCTTAATGTTTGCTGTGTTTGGGCTTGTTTTTCCTTTCTTCTCTATTTCTCCCTTTTGGAACAGGAATGTGTACTCAGTGTCTGTCCCACTGTATCTTGGAGGTAGATAAATTTGTTTTTGACTCTTTACAGGTTCACAGCTGAACGGAGTTTGCCTTTAGTCTCAGATGAGACTTTGGACTTTTTAGCTTGTTGCAGCACCAACTCAAGGTTTTTGGGACTGTTGGAATATGTAATATTTGAATGCGAGGATCAGTTATCCTCATTAAGATAACATCGTGGAAGATTCTGAACACGTAGACTGTACAGCAAGGGATGCTGAGGGGGTGGATTGTAGGCAAAGCAAGGAAAATGGTCAGGGCCCCTCAGAGGTTCAGAATCTTGCCAAGCATTTGATGTAAATAGGCACGTGTGCCCAGTTGTTCCTTGGTTATTGTCTAACGTAATTAGACAATAACCAGGTGTCCTGGATCATGACTTAAGTATAAAGGACAAGTGGCTCTGATCCACAGTGCTCCCCGGCCCCTGGGATGCCCCCGGGGGGGACCACGGGGAAGCCGCTACTGTTGCTGCAAGCTGTTGCTGCCAGGGCCCCTGGGACCCTTCAGGAGGCCACCGCCGCTGCTGCTGGAAGCTGCTGTAAGCTGCTGCAGCTGCCTCTGCTACTGCTGTTGCTGCTGCTGCTGCAGCTGCCTCTGCTACTGCTACTGCTGCTGCTGCTGCTGCTGCTGCAGCTGCCTCTGCTACTGCTGCTGCTACTGAGGACTGAGCTCGTGTCATCTGCCAACAGCTCCCAGGATCTTTCCCAATTACCTAGCATGGACCTGAGTGGGAGGGATCTGGTGACCTAGTCTATACAATGGGTTTGAAGGGTCTGAGCCCTAGCCCTGACAATACAAATGGAAACTTAGTATAACTAAAATAATGAAACGTTTTGACTTTAGTTATGAAATGCCTAGCCCTACAATAGCCTGGTAGCAATAAAACTGGTACAGTCGTGTAGCTTTACAGATGGTAATGCCAATGACAATTCTCCACAGTGATTAGCGCAGGGATGGGGCCCATTAGAGGCCTTCCTTGGGAAACTAAGTTCTCAACTGTGTGAAGCCATGCATCTCTGTCATGAAAGAAGATTTCTGACATAAGCACAAAATGAGACCAACACACAAAAAGAAATGAAGCCTGGAAATGATAGTATCCTGAAGACATCATCTAAGTTCCTGGATCTGGTTTTTTTCTAGACTACTCCATCTCTGTTCTTCCTGCTTTTGTAGCCAATAAATCACTTTTTTGTTTAAGCCATTTTAGAATTGTTATTCTTTTTAATGCTTCCCATTTTAAAAGCACAAAATATTTTGATTCTCTAAGGAAGCAAAAATAGTAAATTATTTCTTTACTTGCTGTAGCCTTCAGTTAATCTACTTTTAGTGGCTATTAATATAATATTACCCAACCTTACTGTAGGGCAATGACACACGTGGAAAAGAAGCAGACATAAAAGATAAAGCCACATTTTAGTAAATTAAAAACAGCTGTCTATTGAAGATTTACATCTTCAGTTAATCTACTTTTAGTGGCTATTAATATAATATTACCCAACCTTACTGTAGGGCAATAACACACGTGGAAAAGAAGCAGACATAAAAGATAAAGCCACATTTTAGTAAATTAAAAACAGCTGCCTATTGAAGATTTACATTCCAAGTAATCAGGAACCTTTAAGACAGCTTTTAATGTAAATTTTAGTCAGGTTTTACATCTTCAGTGCAGGCAGTGCTCACTTTTTGCTACCTTACATTTTACTACTCTACTCACTCAAAACTAGGTAATAAAGATATATTTTATTTTGTGTCACTCTGTCTTTACATGCTCATTCACTGATTTTAATCAATATCTGAAGAAAGGCAATAACATATGCCAATAGGAAAAACACATACTTGCAGTAAGGATTAAAGTAAAAGTTTTCATGAGTTGGCAATACTTCTAATAAGCCTTTCTTCAGTTTGTCTGCCTAGAGTGCACCTACTACTTTTCTGATACTATGCTTAAATGTCACCTTTCAATTCAACCATCCCCACTTATCACACCCTAGTAGAACTGCCTCTTCTTCCTCTCTCTCTATCATGGCAATTACCAATATTTATTTATATGTTATGGTAATGAGAGCCTGAACTGTTAGAGTAAAAAAATGAAATAGAAAAGAGTCAGTGAAGTAAAGAAACACTGTAGTACTCAAAGTTTGACAACTGAATGGATCTGATAGAGAATTCAAAGGTGACTCAGAATTCAAGTTTGGGCAATAGAAGGGATAAGCCAATATTGGAGAAAGGAAAGTCAGAAAGAAGAATACATTTTAGGAGAAAGAAAATTCAAACTTGGGTGTGTCAAGCTTGAAAGCATGATGATCAGGTGACAACCTCCGCTGGAAGCCGAAGTTCAGTATAGAAGTCATCTGAAAGAAGTTCTCACTAAAGCCAAAGGAACAGGTAACACTGCAAGGCAAAGAATCTAGAGAGAGGGGGAAAAAAAAAAGATATATATATATATACATGCACACACACACACACACGGCAAACACTTGAGAAATAAGTTGACCTTGTAAATGAAAAGAGTAGATAGAATCTTCTATAGGAGAGCCAGGAGGACTAAAAGTAAGAGGAAGGGAAGAGGAAAAGGGGTTCACCATGTCAGATATGAAGCAAGAAGACAAGAGTCTCCATTTGGTAATTCAGAAGGCTACTAGTAACAATAGAATAGTTTTAGTGAAAAAGAAAGCAAAATTAAAACAATAGATACTGGTTTTTTCTTTTGAGCTTTTGGGCAATTCAAAAGAAGGAAAAAGGGGGAAGAAGAAAGAATAAGGAAAGGTTTGGGGTTTTGTTTCTTTTTAGGCCAATGATGTTTGTTAAGAAAGATTGGAATAAAAATGATAAAGGAGTTAATTAACAGACCTGCACATTCTGACAGGTAGAAGGGATAAAAGAGATAGCCATTAGTTAGTCATGAAAACCTAAAGGACACACCCCTGACACCAAATGGGAGAGAAAAATTACACAATTTAGAGCAAGAGGAAAGTGAAGCTGAAGAAGCTTCTGTTGGATGGTCTGAATCTTCTTACTCTTTTTTTAAAAAAAATAGTAAGCGAAACAACCTACATAGTCTGAGAGGAGTATATCGTGCTGGAATCAGGCACTAGAAAGGGATAGAAAAGGTCTGAAACAGCCCCTACAGGAAGTGAAAAAGAATTGCCAACCAATATAAGCAACTATTTTAGAGTATATTTTCTAATTCACTGTTCATCTCCTTTTCACTTAACTAGTAGAAGGGTACAAGTTCTTTAGTGTATTTGATGTGATTGCTGTTCTTTCAAAAAGACAGCCTTCTATATCTGATCTGAGGTAATGATGTTCTGCATGTCTTCTTTTCCTTTGCGCATTACCCCATCTGTTCTTTGCTATGTTACAAAACTTTTAGATTAATCATTCTTACTGCTTTACTGTGGTTCTAGTCTTACTCAGATACATTGCAGAAATATCAAAGTAGTATTTGATTACTCAAGAAATCCTTAATACTTATTTTGCTAAAGAAAAGTATTTGAGAAAGCTATACACAGAAAAGAAATTCTAAACCGAGAAATGGCTATTATCTTCTGACAACTGCTCATTTATTATTATGACTAAAAATAAAAATCCCCTGAGGAAATACAAATGATGATGGTCTTTAATATCTTGAAGCTTCAGAAGTTAGAAAGAGGTGTCACTTTTCCTTTACACTGAAATTTTTCCAATTACACAATTCATATTTAGCTACTCTATATGTATTACAAATTCAGTGGGACATTTAAAAATAAATATGACATAGCATATATTCAAAAGAATATTCTTGCCATAAAAACAGTCACCTCAGAAAACTATGCTTATTCCTAGAATGCTGGCATTGCATGAAAAACTTTGGAATTCAATTTTTGGAATTGCTTTAAAGTCTTAACACAATTTTTATAATATTGTCAGAAGTGACAAATCTTCATATATTAAATATAGGTTCGATTTGGTGGTATTTCTGTTTAACATAAAGTGGTTCACCTAAACGAGAAATGCCACTTTTGAACAAAAGGTGCGACTATAAAACATGAAACAAATTCTCTTATGTTGCTGTAATGACACCATCATTAAAATATATTTATAGCTACATTCCCCTCCTTGCCAATGTCTGCTCTGTGAGTTACCACTCATACACTCTAGTATGTTGGGTAAAGATAAAGTTCAATTATTTTATAGCCATACGTCCTACTATTACAGGTAATATAAGAAGCCCTGAAGGTCTCTAAGAGTCAAATTACTGAATATTTGAAAGAAATTACAGCACTCTGATTTTTAAATTTAGCTAGTTGTTATTCAATGCCCTTTCTTTTGTTACACTATACTGAAAATGTACATTACTTCTTTGGCATATACCTGATACCAGCCTACTCAATCAGTTGTCTATTCCTGTTACAAACACACACATATACACATGCATGCATATATGCATGCACACACACACACATTCCTATTTTTTTTAATCCCCTATATATGTATACTTCTTTGGCATATACCTGATACCAGCCTACTCAATCAGTTGTCTATTCCTGTTACAAACAGACACATATACACATGCATGCATATATGCATGCACACACACACACATTCCTATTTTTTTTAATCCCCTATATATGTATTTTTTTTCCTAGTTTATAACCTGAATTTTACCTGTCAGTTTGGCACATACTTAATAAAATTGCTCCACCCCACTTTCTACCCCCGAAACAAAAAAATAACTAAAACAGCAGCCTCTTTCTTATCTTTACAATAAGCTTCAATCACTTTTGAAGCTCTATCTCAGAGAGTTAGTCAACTGTGCCTTTATACTCTTCAAAAATCTTTATTATTAACTCAGCATTTAAGATTATCCCTATTCTGGGCCAGCCTGGTGGCGCACTCGGTAGAGTGCGGCGCTTGGGAGCGCGGCGGCGCTCCCGCCGAGGGTTCGGATCCCATATAGAGACCGGTCCGCTTACTGGTTGAGCGCGGTGCGGGCACAACACCGAGGGTTGCGATCCCGTTACCGGTCACGAAAAAAGACAAAAAGGAAAAAAAAAGATTATCCCTATTCTCAGAATTGTATACATGAACTAAGAAATGCCCAAGAAAAAGTTTAATCACCCATTTTAACTCTTCAAGACAGTCCCAAATATGTTCATTGCTTAGTCATCTACTAGACCATGTCTTAGTCTATTCAGGCTGCTATACCAAATATGTTAGAATGGGTAGTTTATAAAAAGCAGAAATGTATTGCTCACAGCTCTGGGGGCTAGAAAGTCCAAGATCAAGGCTCCAGCAGAGTCAGTGTCTGGTGAGGACTAGCTCTACTTCATAGATGGCACCTTCTCACTGCATCCTCACATGGCAGAAGGGGTAAAACAGCTCCCCCACCTTCATGACTTAATCACTTCCCAAAGGCCACATCTCTTAATATCGCCAATGTGGGAGTTAAGTTTCAACATACATATTATGGGGGGACACAAACATTCAGACCATAGCAGACGTAAGCCTTATTCCCCCCCCCCCCCAGGGGGGAAAAAAAAAAAAAAACCCAGTGACTATATTTAAGGGAAGAGTTAAGGTACATTCTAAGAGAAGGTCAGTGAATGTCTACCACACTGTAAAAACTGAAATATGAGAAAGTTAAAATAACTCATTTTATGGAGAAAGAAGCAGAGGCCCTCAGAGGACAAGTGGCTTACCCAACTGTATACATTTGGTGGCAGAGCTATTATTAGTATCCAAGTCTCTTGACTCCAATTTCAAAGCTTTTCTACTTTATTCATTCATTCAAATTATTAAACAGGAGTATGCTAAATGAAAGGAGGTAGACACAAAAGATTACATATTAAGCTGGCCAGTTAGCTCAGTTGGGAGCGTGGTGCTGATAACACCAAGGTTCTGGGTTCAATCCCTGTGACCAGCCACCAAAAAAAAAAAAAAATTCCAAATTGTATGATTCCATTTATGGCAAATTTCTAGAAATGGCCAAACTAGAGAGACAAAAAGCAGATCAGTGGTTACATGGAACTAGAGATCGGAGCAGGAATTGACTACAAATGGGCAAGAGGAAATTTTTAGAAGATGAAAGTGTTCTAAAACTGGATTGTGATAATTGTTGCACACTGTATAAATTTACTAAAATTTAAGCTGTGAATTTTTTGGTATATAAATTATACCTCCATAAAGCTATTTTTTAAATTACTAAGAAGAAACTCAGTACATAAGGAACTCAAACAGCTCAACAGCAAAAAAAACAATCTAATTAAAAAGTGGGCAAACAACTTAATTAGACATTTCTCAAAAGCCAACACGTATATGAAAAACTGCTCATCACCACTAATCACAGGGGAAATGCAAATCAAAACCACAATTAGATAACACCTCACATCTGTTAGAATGACTATTCACATAAAGAGAAATGATATAGCAAGTCTTGGTGCCATGGATTGAATGGCCCCCCAAAGTCATTGAAGCTTAATCCCCACTGTAACTATTGAGGTTAGGAAATCCTATTGTGGTAGTTGAAAGGTGGGGCCCTGGAGAGGTGATTAGATTGTGAGGACAATGCTGTAGTGAATGGATTGGTAACGGTGGTCACGGGTGTGGTTCTGGGGGCTTTAAAAGGAGAGCACATGAGAGTCTCCCTCTCTCTGCTCCGCCATTCTCACCATGTGAGTCACCACCAAAGAAGGCCCTCCTCATAAGTGTTCCCTGGACTTTGGACTTCCCAGCCCCGAAACTATAAGCAATAAATTTCATTTCCTTACAAATTACCCTGTTCTAGGTATTTTGTTATAAGCAACAGAAATGGATTAATACAACTGGTGAGGATATGGAGAAAGGGAACCCTCATACACTTGCTGGTGGGGAAGTGAATTGGTACAGTCTTTATGGAAAACAGCACAAAGATTCCTCAAAAAATTAAAAATTGAACTACCATATGCTCAAGCAACCCCACTTCTGGGTATACATCCAGAGGAAATAAAATCAGTATGTCAAAGAGATACCTGCACTCCCGTGTTCACTGAAGCATTTTTTTCCAATAGCTAAGATACAGAATCAACCTAAGTATCCATCAGTGGATGAATGGGTAAAGAAAACGTGGTATAAATGTATATAGATATATATCTACACACATATATACACACACAAATACACAATGGAATGAATGCTATTCAGCCTTAAAAAGAAGGCAATCCTGTTGAAGGAGTTAAAAATATGCTGTTCTGGCATATTAACTATTTTGAGCTAAAGGCACTTGAAAAACAGCAGGTGCAAGATCACTCTGACCTTTCTGTTTCTTAAAAGGAGATGAAATTCCCATGTGAAAGATGCCCTCCCTATACTACTAAAAACAACATTCTTTTTTTTTTTAATTATACATACATGTGGGGTACAACGTTGATTTTCAAATTGTGTAGAATGTGTGGTGGTTAGATCAATACAGTTAGTTTATTCATCATTACAATATGCAATCATTCTTTGTGTTCTTTGACCAATTCCTCATTAGCCCCCCTCCCTTTTCCCCTCCCCTCCCCTTTTCCACCTCTAGTTTTCTAAAAGTTCAACATGTTACTGTGATTGTTGTTTCTTTCTTTCTTTCTCTCTATCTCTATTGTTTATTTGTTTATTTAGGGATTCAGCTCCCAGTTATGAGAACATGCAGTATTTCTTTCTGTACCTGGGTTGTTTCACTTAGAATAATTTTCTCCAGGCTCATCCACATTGCCACAGATGGTAGAATTTCATTCTTTTTTATGGCTGTGTAGTATTCCACTGTGTATATATACCACAATTTCCTTATCCAGTCATCCATCAATGGACATTTAGGTTGGTTCCTTTGCCTAGCTATTGTAAATAGAGCTGCAATAAACATGAAGTGCTGGTATCCCTTTGACCTGATGTTTTCTAATCCTCTGGATATATCCCCAGTAGTGGGATTGCTGGATCATATGGAAGTTCTACCTGTAGTTGAAAACAACATTCTTACCATCAAGGATGGAAAGCTGAGACTGACACAATTCTGTACAGACCTTGGTAAAATAATTCTAACATTTTAAGTCTCCCAATATAACTGAGTTGCTTTTGCACAACTTTCTATTCTTTGTCTAATTTGTTATGTAAGAGTTCAACACTAACTGTGTCTTCGTGCCTTCATTTCCCTATGAGGGTTACCATACCACGTAAAACTTGCATTAAATAAATGTGTATGCTTTTCTCCAGTTGACCTGTCGTATGTTAATTTAATTCTCAGGCCCGGCCAGAAAAAGCCCTAAAAGGGTGAATGTAAAGTTTTGCCTCCCCTACACTGTCATTTGCAACAATGTGGATAAACCTGGAGTACATTATGCTAAATGAAATAAGCCAGGCACAGAAAGACAGACACTGCATGACCTTACTTATATGTGGAATCTAAAAAATTTGAACTCATAGAAGCAGAGTAGAATGGTGGTCACCAAGGGCAAGGGTCTGGTGAAGAAAATGGGGAGATGTTGGTACAACGTTTCAGTTATGCAGGATGAATAAACTGTGAAGATCTATTGTACACCCTGGTGACTGCAGTTAGTAATACTATATTGTACACTTGGAATTTGCAGGGAGAGTAGATTCGAAATGTTTCTACCACCAAAAAAAAAAAAATGGTAACTATGTGAGGTGATGAATATGTGAATTAGCTTGATTGTGGTAATAATTTCATAATGTGTACATACAAATACACTTTAAATATATGAGGGTATCCTGATTTGATCATCATACATTGTACACAGGTATAGATAATCAACTCTGGACCCCACAAATATGTAAAATCAATTATGTTTCAATAAAAAATAAATATGAGGGTAATTTGAAAAGCTCATGGAAAGATTCATATTACCTTTTAATTCTATTTTTCCACAAACTTTGTGAAGTACCCCCATATACAATTTTTATTTGCCAATTATACCTCAATAAAACTGGGGGGAAAAGAACATTTTACTTAAAAAAAGAAAAAAAAGAAAAAGGAACTCAGACTTTAGCTTGAAGCCCCCCTGAGCTCTCAGGAAACTACAGATATCCCCCCTTATTCTCAGGGGATATGTTCCAAGACCCCAGTGGATACCTGAAACCTTGGATAGTACTGAACCCTATATTCACTATGTTTTTTCCTATATATACATACCTATGATAATAAGTTTAATTTATAAGTTAGGCACAGTAAGAGATTAACAATAACAAATATTAAAATATAACAATTATAACAATAAACTGTTTCTCATAACTCTGATTCTAAAATAAGTGTTACCTTAATTTCCCATTTACATCTGAGATTAATATCAACATTTTATTATTTATTTCATGATGTGAACTTTATTTATAATGACTAGTCATCAAGGATGTGACAAAAAATTTTAGTCTGTTTTCATATTTATTCAGTTTATCCCAGCAGAAAAGTACATTTGAAAAACCCAAACTCTAAGGTATAATAAATACAGGGAGCATTTCCGTAATGCTCTTTAAAGTTTTTTTTATTCTGGTGTTTCAACGAAGAAGTTATACTATAGAACTATTACAAAAGAAAAGCTAGAGTAATAGTAAAGGCAAATTTGTAGTTTCTGTGTGGTTGGTTTTTGGGCTTTTTTGGCAGCTGGCCAGAATGGGGATCCAAACCCTAGACCTTGGTGTCATAACATCAGGCTCTAGCCAACTGAGCTAACTGGCCAGCTCATAAAGGCAAATTTGAATCACATTAGCCTTACATTGGTATAATTTGTTAATTCTGAAAAAAAAAACATGTAAATTCAAAACATATTTCCCCTTCACATTGTCATTTTCTAACCAAAAAATCAATTACGAAGAGATGTTTTTAAAAAGTAGTAGATGAGTGACGCTTAGGTTTTGGCAAATAGTCTTCTTAAAAGAAAACTTAAATGAAATTAACCCTATAGCTCTGCTTGCAGTAAAGAGTAAAACTTACATTGACATACATGGCATAACCCCACAGGCCCTATCTGCTCTTCTTGCATTAAAAGTAAAATGTACAGTATCATGTAAAGTTTACACGGGTTCTGAATATTACAGAGATTGATATAAAGTCATTTGATCAAGGAAGAAAAACCTTTGCCAGGTGAGTAATAAGGTTAACTTTATTAGTTTGATTCTTAATTATTCCAAAGAGAAAATTGTAGAATGATGGAGGGTGGCTGGGGAAGGGAAAATGTAGGCAGAAGAGTAGAATGTAGAGAAAAAGGAAGACAAATCAATTTAAAAATATATATCTTAAATGCACACACATCCCCACATAATGTTCTTCTTTGGGGATTTAAAAAAACCTTTAAAAAATAAGTTGTAAATATCTTTTACTTTTAAACATGTTTAATTGTCTCATTATAACAAGCTACAATTTAGAAACAATTCAAACTGCACAAAAAGAAACTCAGTACTATATGCTACAGAAATAACAAGCCAGAGAATCACTAAGAGGAGAAACAAAGGGAATCCTGTATTGGTCCTCTAAATGTTACACTACTGTTGACTGCAAAAGACCAGAAGTTGCTATCTCATCTGAAAAGAACCAATAGAACCAGTATTGATGCAGGGTATAAAAGAATTATAATAGTAATACTTTTGGTTTCAGAGTTCCTTAGAATCTTAGTTCTGTTTTATTTTTAAGTAAAGAACTAATTTAACATTTTCAAACATTTACTCTTATAATCATAAAATTGAACAAAACACTTTTACGTTTATAAATGTGCTAATATATGAAACACGTGTATCTACCATTTAATTAAAGTAAGATTTACTAAATGCAGTTTATGGTAGGTCAAAAATAACCGATAAAGAAATGGAAAAATCTATTTTATCAGTACTGAAATTCTATTTACATAATAAAGAGCTATGGATAACAAACAGCCTAACAACTATCCTCAGAAAACTGAATATATTATTTTAATATACACATCAATTATCAATTTCTAGGCTTGAATTTAAAGATTATGTGAATAGGCAGAAATAAATTAACATACCTAATTGATTACACTTAAGAAACCTAAATAAAGTGCCACAGACCACAAAATAACTGCTTCATATTCAAAGACACAAGTTCAATTTAGTAAATCAGCTGGATTACTGCATTATATTTCAGGAAACAGAGGTTAAGAAGTGACCTTGGGATATTACTTTCTAGATGTATGAAGGGTCCATTTCTTTACTGAGAATATCTCTACTTTAGATAAATACCTAGCTTAATACACAATTAGCATCCATCACCGTAGAACACTCAACTTTTTAAAATTTTTTTTAAACTTTTTTTGAAATTTCAGGACAATAGATACTGCAAAGAAAAAATTTAAGAACATGCAACATGCACAAAGGGTAAAGAATACACACCTTGCCTTCTGATGCACTGCACAAGAAGGTTAAGAAAATACTATCACATGTTCTAAGTTTTGGGACACATTTTCAGAGATTTTCAAATGAGAAATTTAATAAATAAGCATTTGCTTTCCCTTATTTCAGATCGTGAGATTTTTCAGACTAATTTTTAATACACAATATATGACTCCACAAGTAACTATGTACAAATATATGCCCACACAATTCCCCTACTCTTTTAATTAAAAATGTATGTTTCTCCTGGTCATAAAAATCTGCTTTTAGGTGTTTTCAAAGTTCAAACAGCTATTAAGCTATACTTTGCTTTGGCACTAGCTCCCCCTCCAGACCAACCTACTAATATAACCGCATTTAAAAAATAAACAAGTAAGGCACACAAGTTTTCCCAAAGCACTAGGAAATTTCAAAATTTCACCACTTTTAACATTCCAACTTCTTAAAAATAATTGGTTAGAATTTGCATCAAAACATTGCAGTATGTAATCAGATTGTTTTTTCAATTCTGCATATCTTAAATAGAACTGATTTGTAGGAACACAACTTCAAGTGACTTTTTAGTTAAATTCAAAACCATCCTTAAAATACAATATATATAGTGCCATACTGTATGGAAATTTTTTTGAATCACTATCCTAACAACCACAAGATATCCTTCATGCTAACTGGCTACTTGATCAAAAATACATTTCTGCATCTCTTTCTGCAATCCATGCAAGTTTCATTCCAGCTGTTCAAAATGAAACAGAATTCTCAATCTACAGACCAGCAAAAGGAAAATCCAAGCCTCTAAACCATACTTGTATGTTCCTTAAAGCCTATTCATCTCTAACTCCCGATATTTTTACATACTAAGCCTGTAAAATCACAATTTCAAATGCTTAAATTCCCACCTCCTCCTTACTACTGTACTGTAGTACTTATAAATCAAGTAATTAAGACTTTCTATTCACATATTTCACAAGGATAGTAATGTACAGGGCCTTATTATTCAGCATAGGGTTTTAGGTTGTTTTAAGTTATTTTAAAGAAAGGAGACTACAATTTATTCCATTATTTCAGAATAGCTCTGTAGTACTTAAATAATTTCCCTCCTAAAATACTTTCTATATGATACGCCCTTTTAAAGAATTTTGCATAAAACATTTAATTTAAATCAAGAAAACAGATATGCACTTAACCCCAAAAATAACAAGGAAAAAAAAAACTATAACGAAACCTGCCTACAGTTTCTACACAGGCAAGCCAAAGTTAAGTCAGTTACTTGCAATGAGTTTAACTCTAAACTAATACAAAACGTGTTTCATTCGTTCCGTGAAACCCTGAGGTCTGAGGTGATCTGGAGAGTCTGGCTTGGACACCTTCTTGAACTGGATTAAGTAAACTGCAAATTAATTCATACACAGGAAGGAAAAAAACACCACCTCTCATTGCCTTTATCCAAGGCCTCAATCTAAAGGGTAATCAAAACACTGAAAGCTCACCAGGGATAAACCCTAACCATGACACTGCCATTTAACTTAAATACATTGCATCTCTGAAGACTGCAGTCCCCCCAGTGAGGCAAGAACAGGTGATGCACCCGACGACCCATTCTTGCAGGACAGACCTCTTGGAACTAATAAATATGAACCCATTTAACACTCCTAAGTAAGTTTAGATACTCAAAAGCCGCCAGCTCATTATTTGCACATCAAAAAGGTGCACAGCGGCACTCACGCTGTTAATTGCCCTGCATTGGCCCCTCGCCGGGAGCGGATCTTGGTGCGGGTCCACTCCCTGATTTCTAGCCTGAGAAGCACTCACAGAAACCCCACAACACACAGGCATCCTCCTTCCCACAGTCCGTGACTACTGCGAGAGAGCTGCCCGCGAAAGGAAGGTAGGTGTTGAAGGGAGATGAGCGGAGACGAGGGGAGATGAGTGACACCTCCCGCCCCCGCCCCCGCCCCCATCCCTTCTCCGCTGTTCGGCTTCAGCCCTTGCCCGAAGCAAGGATGCGCTACGCCGAGAGCAGCTGCGGCGTAGCTCCGCGTCCGGGCTGGACCGGTGGGCGCCCGTCACCCCCTGCCCGCGCCTCCGGGGCCGCGCCGTGGCACCCGCCAGAGCATCCCAGGGGCTCCTCCCCACTTTTCCGGAAGCTGCTGGATAAGCAGCAGCAGTTGCAACAGGCCCGGGGATCTCCCAGAAAAAAGAGCAGCGACAGCCCTAGAGCCTCCGCAGATCCCGCGCTTGCCCAGCCCAAGACCTCGAGGCGCGCGGGGCCCGGCTCCCAAACGCCCCCTTACCCGAGGCGGGAGCTGAGGCGGTCTCCGCCGTCCCTCGTCGCCGCCGCCACAGCCACAGCACTCCGCTGCAGCTGCCCCGCGCTGGGGGAGTGGGAGGGGTGGCTGGGTGGAGGATGCTACTCCCGACTGAAGGGAAAGGAAGAAACGGAAACAGGAACCGCCGCCGCCGCTTAACGGAGCCTTCGGCGCCACTGACTGAGGGAGAGCGCGAGGCGGCGCGAGCCGGGCAGGCGCTGCCAGCGCGA